>NC_143391.1:30018746-30235579 GCF_980474605.1 Leiobunum rupestre | reverse complement strand
CACCAGTTAGAGCAGAGCGAGACCAAGGTTAGTAAATTTTAGGCTATAAACCGAAAATCGGATAGTCCCTAAAAAGCAGAGTTGGCAGAGGTGGCAGAGTTCCGGCAGAGCTCCTCTTCCTACTGCGGTAGTAGCTACTATAGATATTCGAGAGAAAGCAAGCCAAGGAAGATTAACCTTCCTTGAGCAACCACATTTCAAAACCGAGTTTTTGGCCGTTCCTATAATTGCTCACAAAATGTTTAGGCCGTATTGTTAACAAAATTAAATGTTTATGTTGGGTTATTAACGAAATTTTATACTTTCTGTTGGCCATTATATTTAATAATACTGTTAACGGAATTTCCAGCTTCGCAGAGCTCGTTACGCAATATGGCAGAGCTCCGCCTAAGTCGCGCTTTCCCTGCATAACCCTATCATTCGGGCGTCTTATTCCGTAACTAATGTCGGCCTACATATTTAGAATGTTATTCACTGGATTTCATACTTTATTTTAATTTCTAGCTCTGATTTTGATTTGGCAGAGCTCGTTACGCAATATGGCAGAGCTCCACCTAAGTCGCGCTTTCCCTGCATAACCCTATTATTCGGGCGTCTTATTCCGTAACTAAGGTCGGCCTACATATTTAATAATGTTATTCACGGGATTTCATACTTTATTTTAATTTCTAGCCCTAAATTACCTCACTTACAATTCCGTGACGAAATACGCGTCATCAACTTTACTGATTGGAAACGGAAGTTAGTGAGAATTCCTCGCGCGTTTCTGGCTTTGTCCATGCCAAGTTTAGCTCGTGCCTCGGGATCACATGATTTCATTTCCATGGTAACCTTTTCAAATATGAAATCCCGTGAATAACATTATTAAATATGTAGGCCGACCTTAGTTCATTCTAAATATGTAGGCTGACCTTAGTTACGGAATAAGACGGCCGAAGCTCTGCCAAATCAAAATTTAGAAATTGAAATCGCGTGAATAACGTTGACCGCCTTAGAAATGGTCGCGCCTGTCCTTGGTTTACTTTCTCTCGACTACTTTTAGTCGCTACTACCGCAGTAGGAAGAGGAGCTCTGCCGGAACTCTGCCACCTCTGCCAACTCTGCCTTTTAGGGAATACGCGAAAAGCGGCTCGATAGTTCCAAATTGGGTACGACTAAAACAAGGAAAACGAGGAAAACCCGGAAAACGGGGAAAACGAGGAAATTGAAGCAAAGCTACCAAATAGTAGTAATACGGCTTTGTCACACTGCGCGCAGCAAGTAAACCGCGGAAAATAATCAACGAGGAATTTTTGCCGTGCGATAAACAAACAACGGAAAAATTCAATTACGGGAATTTTCGTTTATTTAAGGGTGTTTATGAAAATTTTACGTTCTCGTAAATACGATAATTTAAATATAAAATCAGAAATGTTTAATTATAACATTTGGTTGCTAAATCGAGGAATAAAGTAAAACGAGGAATTTTTGCAAGCGACTAAAACGAGGATTTTTTAAATCATATACAATCGCCGTCGCGTCGTGCGATAGATGCCGCTAGTCCTGCAAATGGAGAAACCACGGAAAAATGAAATTATTCGAATTTGAGAATAATTAAAGCTATTTATTAACCATTTAAATGTTAATTCGAGTTTCTCATACTAACGATGCATTAATATAAATCAGAAATACGTTGCTAAAACCATTTTCTTTGAAAACGCGGAAAATCTAAAACGAGGAATTTTTGCAAGCGACTAAAACGAGGATTTTTTTAAATCATATACAATCGCCGTCGCGTCGGGCGATAGATGCCGCTAGTCCTGCAAATGGAGAAACCACGGAAAAATGAAATTATTCGAATTTGGGAGTAATTAAAGCTATTTATTAACCATTTAAATGTTAATTCGAGTTTTTCATACTAACGATGCATTAATATAAATCAGAAATACGTTACCATTTTCTTTGAAAACGCGGAAAATCTAAAACGAGGAATTTTTGCAAGCGACTAAAACGAGGATTTTTTTTAAATTATATACAATCGCCGTCACGTCGGGCGATAGATGCCGCTAGTCCTGCAAATGGAGAAACCACGGAAAAATGAAATTATTCGAATTTGAGAGTAATTAAAGCTATTATTAACCATTTAAATGTTAATTCGAGTTTCTCATACTAACGATGCATTAATATAAATCAGAAATACGTTGCCATTTTCTTTGAAAACGCGGAAAATCTAAAACGAGGAATTTTTGCAAGCGACTAAAACGAGGATTTTTTTAAAATCATATACAATCGCCGTCGCGTCGGGCGATAGATGCCGCTAGTCCTGCAAATGGAGAAACCACGGAAAAATGAAATTATTCGAATTTGAGAGTAATTAAAGCTATTTATTAACCATTTAAATATTAATTCGAGTTTCTCATACTTACGATACATTAATATAAATCAGAAATACGTTGCTAAAGCCATTTTCTTTGAAAACGCGGAAAATCTAAAACGAGGATTTTTTGCAAGCGACAAACGAGGATTTTTTTAAATCATATACAATCGCCGTCACGTCGTGCGATAGATGCCGCTAGTCGTCCGGCGGCTGAGTGTTTTCCTTCAAATGGAGAAACCACGGAAAAATTAAAAAAATTAAATCACGATAATATTCCAGTAATTTAGGGGTGGTTAATGGTTATGAAACAGCTAAATGCTTATTTTACGTTCTCGTACCTACGATAATTTAAATATAAAATCAGAAAAACGTTGCTAAAGCCATTTTCTTTGAAAACGCGGAAAATCTAAAACGATGATTTTTTTAAATCATATACAATCGCCGTCACGTCGTGCGATAGATGCCGCTAGTCGTCGGGCGGCGGAATATTTCATTCAAAGTGTTTTCCTTCAAATGTACAATCCACGGAAAAAATAAATTACGATAATTTTCGAGTAATTAAGGGTGTTTATGAAGCAGCTGAATGCTAATTTTACGATACTTTAAATATATAATCTGAAATTCGTAATTATAACATTTTGTTTCGAAATCGCGAAAGCTTTCTTTCTCCATGTTCACAGACAACATTTTTAGCGCCCCTTTTAAAACAAATTTGGCTGTCCGAAATAAATTCGCTTAACGTGCAGTATGTGCCAAACACGACTGTATAGTTGGGGTGCGTGTGTGCTTTGGGCTTGCGAAGGATTTTGGATAACTAAAACCAGGAAAAAATCAACGAAGAGAAAACACGGAATTTCTTATAAAACACTGAACATTCAATCATGGAAAATACACAACTTTTTAATATAACACGGAAAACTCACAGGATGATAAAATTGATGATTTTTTTTTTATAAAACACGTAAAAATCAATGAAGGAAAGCTATTTATTTAAAATCTAACTGTTCGTTGTTAACTACATTTTTAAACTGGATAAAGGAATAAGCTATTTGTAAAAACTTTAAACTGTTAATTATTTACTAAGTTTTTAATTTAATCGGGGTGAAGTAATGTAACAATTTGTCAAATTCTTGAAGTAAAATATATTTTAGTGCATTTTATGACTAAAAAACAATACAATATTTTATGGTACTACCGGTTGTTCAATTTAGGTATATGTTTATATCTCGATTTAGGTGCATACCAAATTTGAACAACTAGGCTGAAATTCCAACTGTAGACCGGTTTCGCTCTTTTGGACGGATCATGGCCGCATAGGAATTCTGGCTTTATACGATTTATAATCGCCTATAAATTCCAAAAAATCAACAGTTGCTCGAGCCATAGTCTATAGATTTAACGTCCGTCATTTTTAAAATATAGTAAAGTTAAAATCAATAGCCAAAAATTTCATTTGTAGACCGGTTTCGCCCTTTTGGGGCTCATCAGTACAGTGTAGGAATATATCGTCGTTAGGGGTTCGCAAAATATTTGGAGAGACCAAATAATTCAATTGAATATCAAATCGAATATTCAATTCATCGAATCGAATATCACTGGGAAAAGTTAGCGAATATTTGTTCCTGATCAAATAGTCGAATATTCGAAAAGGGAAGGGAAGGTATTTGGTACTTTTAATATGTAGTGTACCAACTAGTCTAATTTGCTAAAGCCATCAAAGGAGAACGCAATAAAAAATTCCAAACCCGTCCTTATTTCTGACACTTCTTTAGGCCACAGCGGCAAAGACCAAATAAAGAGTACCTTGCACGTCCATACTCTGTGTATTAAAACGTTTTAGTGAAAGGTGAAAGCTATTTATTCTAGCGCCTTTTCGCTAGATTAATTTAGAATTTCCCATGTTTTTAATTTATTATTTTAAATTTTTTGAAAAATATGCAAACTATTTGGTTATTTGAAAACCTATTAAGCCGAATTATTATACCAAATGCTATTTGGTATTTGATCAGTTAACTGGCTTGGAATTTCGGCAAAAGAATATTCGACCAAATTATTTTATGTTTTAAATATTCGATTTGGTATTTGACGTGCCTCGAAAACAATATTTGATATTCGATTCAATCCCCAAAAAATAGTATTTGCACAACTCTACAATTTTCTTGCGTCTTCGTTCGAGCCGCGCGTTTTGAACCTCAACTCGGACGGTGCAAGCGGTGTGCCCAATGTTACTGGGCCCCGAAGGCCCAAACGGGTATCGGTCCCATTTTTAAAACGTTAGATAGACACCTAAGCGGAAATATTTTTTGGCGCGTTGAAACGTAGTTGCTAGTTACGTGTTAGTGTTTTTCTTACTAAAGCTTTGCTCATCTTTTAAAACACAAATAAGCCTTTAAAAACTAAAGAAATTGGAATTGCACTATTTATCTCAAAAACCCTTTCTTTTGATATCAGAATAAGCCGCTTATAAAGCTCAAAATGCCTGCAGCCAAAGGGTTCCTTATAAGTGGCCACTACTGTATATTCATTGGCAATTTAATTCCTTTGCAAAAACTATTTGCATTTTTTGCAAATATAATACGTTTTTAGAAGTTTATTTTCTTCTAAGCCTACACATTTTAAGTGAAGCCATCGACGACAAGAAACGCAGAAAACTTTACGATTGTTCCTGCTACTAACACATGTCGTCTCCGATTCGCAGGTATTCCAAGCCTGTTGATTTAAGCCCTTGATCCACTCGCTCATTTCGAGATCCGTATCACTTCGTTCTATAGGGCACACACTCTTTGATACTTCGATAATTAGCTGGGGATCGCGCAGGCACGCGTTTCTTGGTAAGCTTTTTCTCTCGTAGTCTATTTTTCGGTCGTATTCCTAGGCCAACAAATACAACCATTTGCGACCTCGCAAGCTACTTACTTCTAGTTTTTTAGTTCGTTTTCCCGTTACAACGTTATAAAGGTATAGCCGAATAAAGCGCAATCGTAATAATTTGGTTGCTTTTTGCAATCCGTGCTCTTAACGGACTTCCATTCTTCAGGCTTAAATGGTACGTTCGCAGTTTGATGACACATGTGTACTATCGTACGAAGGGTTTTGAAATGGAAATCTGTTGGTGAGCAATCGCCCAACGGATCTAGTATGAAAATCTTCTTGGTCATGAAATGTACGATACCAAATAGCATATGGACTTTCTTTTCGAATGGCTTATCTGGAATTACGGCAGCGATTATATCTTTGTTAAACGCTTCGTTAACGCGAAGGTAAGTGGCTACACGCTGGAGGTTAGCCGAAGAATTAGTCGCCGCCATGAAAAGATCGCTGTAAACGTATTCGTAATGGTACGAAAATAACGGCATGATATTCATTTTTTTGTCAAATTTTCTAATCAAGACGGCCATTGCTTCATTTATCACACTCGAGGAGATCCATTCGCCAGCTTTCAAAGTCTTGAAGTTTTCGTCATCGAAATCGCTTCTTAAAACATTTCTAACGAGGATATTATCTAAACGACCATCGAAGTCTAGTGTCTCATCGTTACATACGAACGCTTCGGTTTTGTTAATTGACGTTATTGGCGCAATTTTAGTAACACCCTCGAACGGCTTTGTTATTTGCGTCGACATTTTGTGGCTTTTATTTCCGACAGTTTCTACATGGGATGCTTTGAGAATAAGCTTTTCGTTTTTCTCCGTTTCTTCGTTTGGTCCATTTTCACATTGACCGTCGACCGCTTTTTGTACTTCTGTTCGGTCATAGATCGTCAGTTTGTTATCTTCAGTTAAGGCATAGCCTTGATCGATTATCGGGTTGGGCATTTTTTCAATTAATTCTTCTTCATATTCTAATCGTCTTCGACATGGCGAGAGACCCCTAACTTTAGGGACGTCTTCAACGGTAACCTCGTAGTGCTTTATGTTCCTTAGCATATCCTCTGGTATATCTAACAATGCATAAGCTTCTCCGCGAGATAATTGCGGGTTTTGTCTCTGCTCGCTTTTAATCCAAACTTCTAAATGGTTTTTCAAGCGGATATGCTCTTTAAGAAAATGAAACTCGGCCTGTAGCCCGTGCTTTCCGTAAGCAACCCATCTTTCATCAACAGTTTGAATTGGGCTTTTCAACACTAACTCAAAACCCGTAGGGCTAGACACTTCGGGCCATCGACTTCCAGTATTACACCAATGGTTGTATTGTTCTTTGGCCCACCGGTAATTTGCGTCTCGGTCTTCTTTGTTCTTGTCTTTGGGCTCCAAACAATTTTAGTCAGCAGGATATCCCAACATTTCTAATAAATCTACGGGTAAATAGTGCTTTCCCAGAGAGTTGAAGGCGTCCCTTACGTATGATTCGAAAAGTAGCACCTCATCACTATCAGAGCAGTCATAATAGCTATCAATCTCCATCAATCGTTTTAATATTTCTTTCAAATCTAACCCAGCATCACTAATAATTTTTAAAACAATATTTTTCCTTTTCTCGGCTCCAAGAGAATCTTTTTCAAACACTACCAGTTTTATTGGTTTACTGAAAATTTTGGTAAGATAATCGGGGTCAATGGGGTCTTTATTTTCCTCAATGACATTGCCCTGATCTTTATCCTCTTCAGATGCAATCGTTTTTGACGTCTTTTCACTCGTCAATTTTATTATGTGATGTAGCCAATTGCGTCCTTTTTCGCTATCGATGTAACCGTACCTCGGACATAACGTGTCTGCGTGCACCAAATTATTCAAAACGCAATAAAGATTGGCGGCGACGTACAGTCCACAATCGAAACCGTTCGTTTGGGTTGGGACGTTGTTGGGATAAACGTGTTTCCAATTACCCGTCTTATCGTCAAAAGCGGCTACGGCTATTTTCTCCAGAACGATGAAACAATTCGACAATATTTCATGTTTCGCGTCGTCTTCCGATAATTTCACCGAAAGCGAGTCCAAAATAACTATTTCATTCCTGCCTTTAGAAATAAGTCCTAATAGCCAATGCGACCCGCTATCAATGTTTGTTGTAACTAAAACAACGATATTTTCTTTGCTACTTAAATTTTCTTTGAGAAAATTTTGTACCTGCTCAAAAGATTCCACTTCGAACTCTCTTGTCGCGGCTAACGCGTACAAATTTGAGCTGATAAACAGAGTCGTACCACTGCGTTCGCTGTTTCCTATTAAGTTTTCCATACACTGGTTAAGAATGACGTCTTCTATGTACTCTGTCGGTTTCAGACTACAAAAATCTTTATTTTCAAGAAGATCTCGTTGACATTCTGGAGAACAATCCCAAGGATCGTGCAAGTTTAACTCTCCAAAACCGTCGAACCTTGGTCCGGCGGTTCCTCTTTTCGTAATCTTTGGGCTTAAGGTTGCACCATTATCGGCGATCTTTCTTTTTGGAACGCGTACATTTATTCCTTCGGTCACCGTACTTCTGTTTTCCGTTTTAGTAGTTTTCACCACTTTAGTTTTCTGTAACTTTTTAATCGGTGTTGACGTCTTTCTTTTAGCTGGCGTCTTAAAAGTTACCGTTTTCTTTGGGGTACTAGAAATGGAATTTGGCGTCGGTAAACCGTCGCTCTCATCGTTGGAACCCAGCTTTGACGTATTCAAAGGCGTCAATTCACTTTCCCTACTTACGATAGAATCATTCGACGGTAAATACGAATCTAATTTCTCGAACATTTCTTTACCGTCCGATTTGGGGTTCCTAAAATTCTTTTTCCCAGAACCTTTTCTTCTCATTATCGCTGCCAGTGTTGGAACATTCGGAATCTGATCGGAAACTTCCTTTCTCCGAATCATTTCTACCGCCAACACGTGAAAGCAGCGGCTGTTTCCAAATCTGCAGCTACAAGGCTTTTTCTTAATATTAGGATTTACATTGTGCCACTCCTCTGTACACGGATTTCTCACAAGGTACAAAAGCGGATTAGAAACGAGTGTTACTAAATTATCTCTGACGCAAAGCTTCGCTAATATTTTCTGAGACCATCTACCCGTTTCTTTCTCTTTGTCGGCTTCGGAGTCAACTGGAATGATACCCTTCCGAGCTGCTTCAATTATGTCGAATTTAGTGGTCAGGGCTACGTTGAGTTGTAACGTCCTATTATAAATGCCTTGGTATTCAGGTTTCAGTTCGTACTGACCTTCTCCTTGAAAACCACTATTGGCTTCATTCAAAAGATTGTTTTGGTGCAAAGAGACGCACATAACTGCGTTGTCGAAAGTGGCCTGTTTTCCTTCGAACGCCCGTTTGTAATCTCGCTTCAAACTCTCGGCGGCATTATTAGTCGGGCCTTCATTTACATATTGAAACGCCGCGTATTTGAGGAATCGTTCGGCGATACCTCGCTCTTTAAAATCATTGTCTAAATGATCAACAAAGTAATCAACAAATCCGGATGGCCAAGTAGGTCGATATTCGGATAATTTAGCTCCGTATTATTCTCTAGTTCGGGATTTAAGTAACACTCGAATATGACTTTGCAAAATGCGCATATTATCTTTCGTGGTTTTTGCTTTTTCGAGCCAGCGCTTAACGTTCTGTTTCAAATGGTTGTGACAAAACAGTAGGTTTTGGCCACCAATTTCGCAACTTCCCGTTATAGCCTCGGAAATCGCCGTTTCTCGGTCGGTAACGATTGGGCAATTTTCACCCAGTTCGTCCAATTCTAGTTCTTTAGCTACGTAATCGCGCCAAAAACGAGCGTGTACCTCTTTCGATTTAGTTTGGCGAATGAGGTGTAATATGGGAACAATGGGATTGTCAATGAAAAAGGTATTTCGCATTAGGACGCTGGTCAAAAAGAAATTTCCCAGCTTGAAAGTGGTGTCGCAATGAATGGATTGTTTTAGATTCCAATCATCCTTTGAAACTAGCAATAGCCGCTTAGCGAGTGAAATGGCTTCCGGTTGTCCAAAAACTATACATAAACCGTCAGTTAAGTCAATTTGTCGAATAATATCTTTAAAAACCGTTTCCTTCAAGGCAAGTACGGACGAGAGAGAATCGGGACAAATCCTGTTCTTCAAGCCGATGACATACTTCAAGTTTCGAGATTGTTTGGGATTTATCGGTAGAACCATTGGCTTTAATGAGTTTACGTCTTCCGGGATTTCAGATTCCCTGATTTCATCTAACTCTTTATTTCCATCAATTTGCGCGTTTGTATACGCCGATTGCGGAGTTTCCTTGTTTGTCCTTATCATATTCTTCATACTTCCCAATCTAGAGGGAATAGTACGGATAAATGGTCGTCGAAGCCTATCGGTCTTGCAATTTCCGTGTGCTCTGGGCACCCAAAGCGATACGTCACCCTTGTAGAACTTGATTACTGGGAAAACTGTCCCGTCCGAATTTGTAAACGTTATGATTTCTCTTTGAATATTTTTGGCAATTTCAATATCACCGTCCTTTCCAAGGTTTATGTAGTAATATCGCTTGGTCAAATTGAAAGGCTTGACTTGTCTCGTACCATTTGATACCCACATCATTTTGTCACAAAACAGGTCGGTTATTTTCGACTTTTCGTTAGTGGAAAGCACGTATACATTGCCTCCTTTGATGTTGGAACACTGCAGAGACAACACATTTCCGTCAAATGATCCGTCCACCACAGCGGATAAAATATCGCGAGCTTGGGTGTTACTCAGCTTAGACACGTCAGTCATATATGGCAAACCGTCTTCAGTTTCGGAACTTTCGTTTTCAGAACCACTAAGTCTTAGATTACTATCGTTAGCGTTTATCAAAAAGGAAGATTCAACGATTGAATGGTTTTCCCTAGCGGCCGACGAAGAAAGCTCGGATTGAAACTCCAAGCTGCCATAATAGGGTGACTCCCCATATTGACGGAAAATATCGGAATCATTATCAAAATTTAATGATTCTCTTCCGGATTCACCGTTTTCTCCGGAATCAGTCGACTCATTTAAATTAGAATTATTATCGGTTAATTCTTTATCCATGGTGCTTATATAGCCTATGTTAAGAGACTAATGGCAACGATCAACTTTAATTCAGATCTAGTTGTACGTTACGAAACTTGTAACTCAACTTTATTTCATATCTAGTTGTACGTTACGAAACTTGTAACTCAACTTTATTTCAGATCTAGTTGTACGTTACGAAACTTGTAACTCAACTTTAATTCAGATCTAGTTGTACGTTACGAAACTTGTAACTCAACTTTAATTCAGATCTAGTTGTACGTTACGAAACTTGTAACTCAACTTTAATTCAGATCTAGTTGTACGTTACGAAACTTGTAACTCAACTTTATTTCATATCTAGTTGTACGTTACGAAACTTGTAACTCAACTTTATTTCAGATCTAGTTGTACGTTACGAAACTTGTAACTCAACTTTAATTCAGATCTAGTTGTACGTTACGAAACTTGTAACTCAACTTTAATTCAGATCTAGTTGTACGTTACGAAACTTGTAACTCAACTTTAATTCAGATCTAGTTGTACGTTACGAAACTTGTAACTCAACTTTAATTCAGATCTAGTTGTACGTTACGAAACTTGTAACTCAACTCTAATCGTTTTGACCTAAGCCCAAAATTTACAAAATAGGGCGAAAGTAATAAAACTAAAGCGTTAATTGCTCAGTTTCTAGGTCAAAGGAAAAATATAATTCTGTAACAGTAAAATCTGCACATAAACTTAATAAACTAAGATATCTTACCACAATGGCAAAGCACAGCAAATAATTCAAAATTGATGTGATTGTAATCTAACAATTAGATCAAAATCGACCAACAAAGAACGTAGCACTGTACTCTATAGCAACTCTTAGTAGAGTGAAATGCAGTTTTGCCAGATTCGGAAAGTGATATTTCCCTTTTAACACCAAAATGTTTCTTGTTTTTCCAAAAAATACTCTCTTAATTGCGCAGGAATATGAAATATGGTACACAGTACCATGGTAAAACTCAATCTGTCTGAGTAAACTGAGTATTTGAAACCGGCGGGGTGGTTAAAAACTCATTTGAGTCACAGCCAAATCAGGGAGTAAGAAAATCCCTCGCTACCGGAAAATCGTATGCTACTAGCCCTCTATCGGGAAATATAGTCGTATCAACGTTTGTGCATGCCAAAAAAACGGGGGCACACTTTATTTCCTTTTTTAATCTATTTCATGCCCCATTTTTCGCACTTTAGCAGACATAACTTAATTAAGTTTATTTTACTTTTCTAGTTTGTGAATATTTGCTTCATTAAACCCTTTATAACTTTTCTCGACAATTTTAAGATTATTCGAATCAAAAGTTAGGGGGGGACAAATACAATAGTTGCCCCCTTCAGTAAAATGTTTGGGAGGGATATTGCCATCCTCCCTGGGTTTCTACACCCGTGTACTTCAAATTAAATGTTAAAAATAATTAATATTTTTTTCTAACTATCGATGGTGCTTAGGCAAAAATTTTTACAGGGTTGGCAGTCAGCAAGGGTCCCTACTTTTAATTATTAACACGTACGACAGAGATGCCAGATCGAGGGAAATTCTGACCCTGAAAAACGGAAAAAGGGAGAAAGGAAATGAGATCGGAAATTCATGAAATCTAGTGAAATTTGAGTGGATATCATATTATATTAAAGAGAACTAATAATCAAAATATTAGAATTACCTTTATCATCTTCTCATTATCTTATATTTAAGGACTTCAATATAATAAATAAAAACTGAAAAAGGGAAACATTATTGATAAATTAAAATTAAATAGTTCAATATTTCAAATGTAGATGGCGCTATTTTCTATTCTAGATGAATTATTAATCCAAAGACAACGAAACCCACTTTTTCTCATGGGCACTATATGAAAATGGTACGTTAATATGTTTGTGTTTAGGGTTTGGAATATAAGGGAAATATGAGTTCAAAAAGATAAATTTTAATGCCCCAAAAGGAAATTTTAATTTTAACGCTCTGGCATCACTGCTAATTTGGTTTTTCGACCATAGGAAACATCTTGGGGATATGAGTATAAGCAGCAGTGCTTCCACATGCGGGGAATTGTTTCCTTTTCCGGGATTTTTCAACCTTCCAAAATGCTCTAATCTATGGAATTTAAGAGGGAAAACGGGCTTTCGCGGGGGGAAATGAGGGAAAGTGTTCATTGCACGGAGAAAAAGGGAATTTTTAGCTTTTCTGATAAGTTGTAGTCTATTCTAATTGTATATTTAGTCCATGAATATGTTATGAGTCACAGTCAGATGTAAGAAATATTTTTAATACGTTCCTAAAATGGTGGTCATCTTGATGGTAAGAAATTTTATGATCTAAATATCCATTTGCGACTTATATATTTGGGCAAAATTATTCAAATGTAAGTAATTTTGAAATAAATAAAACCTTATATTTGGAATTATTTTCACAATTAAACTGAATGTTAATATAAATTAGTATTAAACGCTCCAAAATATAGCAAGGGATAAAAAATGGGAATTTCCAGGAAAAAAAGGGAAAAAGTGTTTTTTCGTTTAATGCAATTATCGCAAAAGGAAAATTTTAGATATCAAATGTGGAAGCCCCGATAAGCAGTTTTTAGTACCGTGTCATCCCCCCTGGAATTCGTAGGGTAAAGGGGCTCTTTTTTACATTTCATGCCGCTATCACGTGTCAGTGAATCATTTCGTCCTTGAAACCATTTTAAGAGACGCCAAAAACAAAGTGCTATAATTTTCCCTAAATTTTTAAGGTCCAACAAATATATAGAGTTTGTATACTCTTTATTATTTTGTTGTAACTGCCAAGAATCTGTCTTGTGCAGTATTTAACCTGTAGTTGACAGGTTATCTATTATTTGAACAGTTCAAGTCAAATAATTTAATAATTCGTGGCTTACACGACATTATAACCTCCTTTCTGTACCTGAATTTAACCTGTAGTTGACAGGTTATCTATTATTTGAACAGTTCAAGTCAAATAATTTAATAATTCGTGGCTTACACGACATTATAACCTCCTTTCTGTACCTGAATTTAACCTGTAGTTGACAGGTTAACTATTATTTGAGCAGTTCGAGTCAAATAATTTAAAGAGAGGCAATCTTTGTGATACACAATACTGTACGGCCACATATAAGCTTACGCTAGCTTAGTGACCGATTTCTATACTAAATAAATAATTTAAATAAATTCAGTTCGAGTCAAATAGTTTTAAGATAATTTTCCAAGTAAATCGATTCCACCCGCAAATATTTTTCAACTACATTCTGTGTTGCTCAAAAACCTTTGTTGGGACTGGTAATCTAATAGTTAAAGTGTAAAATGGTTTTCAAAAAAAAACCAAAAGATTATTGCTTTTTAAGAAATGAAGATATTGCATTACTTGTTTGCAAAACTTTGGAAAGGGATTATAAAGATGAAGGTTTTAAAGTATGCGAAAAAATGTGTTTCTGGAGAGCGATCGCCACTGAATTAAATGTGCCTAAAAAAGACATCGAACAAGCTGGGCGAAGATTTTATGCGCGTTTTAATGGAGATGAAACTTCCGTAGAACCTGAAACTGAAATTGGTTTGCGTTCTCAAATCGAAAAAATAACAGCTTCTAGTAAATTAGAGACATCAAACGAAAATGAAAAAGCTTATATTACGGCTGAAACAATCAGTGGCAATGAGATTATAAAATCAACTTTAGAGCCGAAATATGTTAAATATACTAAATTGAGTCGCAAATTTGAAAATAATAAAACTTCTTGTGGGAAACCAAATCCATTTAACTGTATTTGTTACTGGCCTACTAGAACTCGCCTTTGCGTCCGATACGAATTGTGCAACAACGACTTTCATGAGGAATGCATGCGTTTTCCAAACACTGATGGTAAAATAACGCAATGTTTGTTTTGTCAAAATATAATACGAAGGGGTATAGTTAATAGATATCAAAATTGTTGGTTTTCGTCCACGATTCAAGCAGTTTTAGAAGTTAAATTAATATCACCCGAATCCGTGCTCGATGAAAACTTAAAAAAATTCTTGTTGGAATTTAGTTTTAAACAGACTAAAGCGGTTGAAGAAGCTAAAGTAAAGCATATTTTAGGTGTAATAGAATGGAAAACAAACTCATTATCTGTAGGCGAACAACATGATCCATTTGAATTCCTACAGTTATATCTACAATACTCAATTCGAGATGAAAGTTTAACAAACACGGCCATTATAAGTAGTTGTCTCACTTGCGATTCTGAGATAGAAATTAACCAAGTTTTTTCCCGTGGATTTATTGTTCAGCCAAATGCTACCCAACCAACAGTAATTGATCATATAAATTATCAAATTATAGGGAAAATAGAGGAGAAAATCTGTGGTACGTGTGATCAGCTGACAAAACACGAAGAAAAAATAAAACCCTCTTTAAAAAGAGTTCTTTTATGTTTTTGCCAACGAAATGAGAACCGTGAATTTTTAAATGACTTATCGTGCCATTTAAATGATGAAATTAGCGTAGTAGGTTCTAAATACGCTTTGAAAAGTTGTATTATCCGAAAAGGTCATCGTGCTAAAATTGGCCATTATATAACATACGTAAGAAAGACTGAAGGTTGGATTTGTTATGACGACCATTCAATTACAGTAGAGAAAGAATTTGAATTCCATAATCAGTGGACTTTAGCATTTTACGAAATGGTTAACTATACCTGTAATGAAATGAAAGAAAAGGAGGCTGGCAGCTTTCTCCGAACAGATTAAATTTTGTATACTGAAATGCTGCTCCCAGAAATACATACGACAATGCAAAGTCGCTTTACAATCTTTTTAAATCTCACACTTATGTTTGAATCTCCCGCCTCTACAGCCTATATTATATACTTAAAGAGTATGTACATTGTTCCTACAAAATATGTTACTCCTTGTTGTCGCGAGGCACTGAGAAAAAAAAACCCATGTAAGAACAGTTGCTAGAGGATGTCAATAAACGCAGTTAGTTGTGTCATAAGTTTAGAATATTCTTCAATATAAGTTTGTCTCTTTGGGAAATATTTTACTGATTGCTATTAACGGAGTGACGTCATCACTGTAAGTAAAGGCCAAGGTAAAGGCTGCGCGAGACACGAGAGCGAGCGGATGCCAAACGGTGCCGAAGCCCGTTACATTCTATCTTTTGTGACTAACTCTCTGTAAACGTTTTACAAGTGAAGAATAAGGTGCCATACTTATGTAAAAATATTATAAACTTATGGTTATGTTGATCCTAATAAAACAGGAGATTTGAAAAAGAGAATTCTATTTACATAAAGTTAATTTTTATTTCTTTTAAGACGAATTTTACATATTTGTTAATAGGGTTTTTTGTTTACACCTCCTCGCCCACCACGTCGCCCACCTCCACGGATACCTCGGCGCCCACCTCCGCGTGAACCTCCGCGCCCATGCGAATCCCGGCCACTGGCCAGATGTTGTGTCTAAAAAAATTCGAACAAATATTGTAATAACATTTTTAAGCAGTGCCACTTTTGGCGCTTACCAATAATTAGAGCCGGCTCATGTTTCGTAAAATTGCATCTAATGACGGCCCAAAAAGTTCCGGGCCCGCTCCATATTCCCCAGCCAATAATGCCGCTCTGGCATCTCTGCTCAGAGCTTTACCATCCACAGATAACGAGCTAATTATGTTCGCTCTACGTTCCTGTGTTAGCACCTCTAACTTTTCTAAACTTTCCTTAACGAGTTTTTGGGTGGCAGCCCTAACTTCGTTTTCTTCGGCCTAATTAAAGAGGCAAACGATAAAATTACAATAGCCTTATTAACCTAGCTTTATACTCTATGTAACATAATAACTCATAATGCCGCTCACTGCGAATCAATGCGGTAAATGTTTTCGGCTTTGAATAGTTAGGTAGGCTATGCTTCATGGCATATAAAAAAAAATATTTATACTAACGTAGTAGAACGATTTTCAAGCCCGTGGGAAGTTATTAAAAAATGCGCCGATTTGAAAGAAGCCCGCGCTAGCCTTTGAGCAGGGGTTTCGTTTGGAGGGAGTAGCCTTTGAGCTGTAAATTCTAAATTTTGTTCTTACCAAACTCATGCAATGCTCCAAGGCTAGCGCGTGCTTCCTTTTCTGGCAAAATTATGATTGATTTTGTTACTATCATAAGTTGATAACTTATCTCTGATAAGTAGGCCACTTCTATGGTTTTCCATAGATTTTTTCTAATGAGAGCTATGAGCTATGTCAGAGAACGACCACAGAATTATATGGACTACCACCTATTGTCTAAACCGAGTCTGAAATAAAAATCTATATGTAGATTTTTATTGGCCATGTGGTATTTGTTCGTGAATTTCAGCCAATAGAAACTATTTGAGTAATTATCGCGTTCCCATAATTGGCTATTGCATAATATATTATGTATCCATGGTTTCTTATTCTGGACGCAAAGGTGGCTATGACATCATAAGGTCGTCTACTCTTTGACAAGCTCTCATTAAGGAATTAAGCTAATTGGCATACTTATAGAAGATAAGGTATGAACTTATGTTACTATGTATATAATTAAAACCAATTTACGATCGCTGTAATTATTTCGCCAGTAAATTGAGCCAAAGCCAAAATGTGCTTTTGGAGGCCAAAAAAAGTGATTTCCCTTTTCTTATATGGAGCGTCTTTTCGCTCCGTTTTCCAATCAGTGCTTTGCACTATAAACTCATCCAAGGATGGCAAAACGAATTCTTTAACTGCTTTTAACTGTAATTAAAAATATATTCGGCGTAATAAACAAAAACTAATTCATAGAACTACGGAATTGACAATAGTTTACATGACATTTCGCGATTTACGGCTTATAACGTAATGCGTTTTCTCGTAATACTGAGAAATATCCGTTTGACAGATCACTTCCATTTAGGGTGCCCTTAATCATAGTAAAATTACTAAATCAGGGTAATCGTGTTGGCTCGCGTGGCATGAAGGGCTTGCCACCACCCTCCTACGCATTGTAACCCGGCCACCTGAATTAATGGCTTTAAAAGCCGCATGATGACTTAGGCCTAAGGTGGTGCCTTGCGTATTAGCCTAGCTGATTATTATTATTTATTATTATTAAATCAGGGTAATCATGATTTAATCATTTTAATCAGATTTAATCATTCTAATCAGATTTTATCATTTTATTAACGATTTTATCATTTTACTCACGATTTAATTATTTTAATCACGATTTAATAATTTTTAATCATGATTAATGATTTAAACATTCTACTCATGATTAAACGTGATTTAATCAACATAAAGAAGATTAAATGGAATTTAATTAATATAATCACGATTAAATCGGATTTAATCTTTCGAGGGGTGCGTCGTTAATCAAGGATGTGACCTGCCCCTCGGAAATATCTATCGACATGATTTTCCTTAGTTACTTCGGAAAAACTCGGGGCTAAACAAAACAATTGTACGTCCACCCTCAAAATGGTATCGAGTGCCATTTCCATTTCGAGCGACTTACGTCTTTAAATTGAGCCATCAAGTAAAAAACAGACTTTTCGATGTAGTATAAGGGCCTAGGAAGAAAATAATTATCAAATTACCATTGCGGCTTCCTCTCCTTTCTCCATTTCAATACACCAGTCGGTCAAAGAAACTTCTTTCAGTTGCTCTGCTATTTTTTCTAATCGTTTCGAAACGTCTGTTCCGGCGTCACTTACCTTCTCCATTTGTTGAACAAACACGTACTGAACAGCTTTGCCAGGTCCCAAAACTGAAATTATACAGCCAACTTTGATTACCATGGTAACACTTGATCATAGCTGGCCGTACTCTCATATTTATAATGCACCCACTTCCTATTTCGTTCCCACAACACGCTTCATTAGTCGGCTGTATTTGCGAGTCTAAGAAGGTACAAACCAAACACTCCAAGGAGTATAATATTTACATTCTTAGCCTACTAGGAGTAATATAACATACTGGAAACAGCATTTTATCGCGCAAATATTGGAAATACAGGGTGTTAACTAAAAAACGATACAGAGCCAATTACTCAAAATGTGGTTTATGTAAGAATTTGAAATTTGCAGGTTACATCGAGGGTGCAGGGGGCCAAATGACAATGGAAATTTCAATGACCTTGAACCAGGTCTTCAAGGTCATTCAAATTGTACCTCAAGAACCGTTAGGATTAGAAGAATAGTTCCAATTAGAAATGTGTTCTACGTTTAATTTTAAGTCTAATCAGCTTTGACCCGATCTAATTTGACCAATGGGAAGCCGAGAAATGTTAGACCAAAAACCATAAGGTCGTGTGTGTGATTCTAATCCAGCAACGACATTTAAGGGCTTATAAATTGAAAACTACCAGATCTAATGGATCAAAATTGTCGTGACACTCTAAACTGAGTGGGGGAGTTTGAAATTTGTAACTTTTGATGACCTTGGAACATAAGTTCAAGGTCATTCAAAATTTATCTCGAGAACCATTAGGATTAGGAGAATGGTTCCGATTAGAAAAATTCCCCGCAAGGTTTTTTAAGTCAAATTACCTTTTACCCGAGGTAAATAAACCAATAAAACTCCAAAAATAAACGTTAATTAATTGATTTAAGACGTACCAAGTTTAAATGTTTTAAACACAAAAGAAACTAAAGAAGTAATTGAAATAAATTGAATGACCTTGAACTAATGTTTCAAGGTCATCATAAGTTACAAATTACGAACTCGTTGAGAGTGTAACGACAATTTTGATCCGTTAGATCTGGTAGTTTTCGATTTATAAGCCCTTAAATGTCGTGTCTTGATTAGAATACCACATACGACCTTATGGTTTTTGGTCTAACATTTATCGGCTTCCCAATGGTCAAATTAGATCAGGTCAAAGTTATTTAGACTTAAAATTAAACGTAGAACACATTTCTAATTGGAACCATTCTTCTAATCCTAATGGTTCTCGAGATAAAATTTGAATGACCTTGAAGACCTAGTTCAAGGTCATTGAAAATTTCATTGACATATGTCCCCCTGCACCCTCTATGTAACCTGAAAATTTAAAATTCTTACATAAAACACATTTTGAGTAATTGGCTCTGTATCGTTTTTTAGTTAACACCCTGTATAGTTAATTTATCGCAAAGAGCGTAAGAGTGCGCGGTGGAAATTAAAGTACGGAGAAAATTGAAAGGTTATATTATCGAAATGTACTATAATTTGTAATTTGGTTTTGTTTCGTGTTATTTACTTTTGATACTATATTTACCCCCCCCCCCCTCCCCGCACTCTTGACTCATACCCTAGCTACATAATATAAAATTAAGTTAATTAAACAGTTATCTTAAAATAAATAATTATAAACTAAATCCCTGCCTTCAGCAAAGCTAAAATTAAATCCCTCGCATTGTAGTGCTAATTAAAGTGTT
This sequence comes from Leiobunum rupestre, assembly GCF_980474605.1. Classification (NCBI taxonomy): domain Eukaryota; kingdom Metazoa; phylum Arthropoda; class Arachnida; order Opiliones; family Sclerosomatidae; genus Leiobunum; species Leiobunum rupestre. Next base: position 30,215,869 of record NC_143391.1, on the reverse strand, counting down.
TTTCTCTCGGTCATATGACCAAGTAACAAGACTCCAACCAAAGCTCGATTTTCCAATCCTGCAAGGTCAAGAACACGTCACTCGCTACAGCGATATATACTACCGTCTTCAGCGTTGTCCCCCGCTTGTACTCCGTACGAGTTTCTGCTTGGAAACGAACTAAAAGTAATCCCGAGACCCTCTAAGCCCCCCCTTCCCCGCAACCACGAGCTAATTTTCCTAGATAAGACGACTAAGGGGGTAGCCACTTAAGAAATATGGTATACAAATAGGAAAATAATTATTTCTGGAAATCTAGAAATGCATAAGAAATGTATTAAGGAAATATTATAAATATTTAAGAAATATCGAAAATATTTGTAAATCTGGTGTACATTTTTTCTCCAAGTGGCTACCCCCTCGAAGACGACGTCATCCGTAGCATCACAAGACACGAGTCTTTAGCTCACTAATCACCCACATAAAACATGAGGTCACCAGTTGTTTTTATTTCAAACCCCAGAACCAAACCGGAAGACCGAGCGCAAAAACTTCAGAATTCTAATTTTCTAGATTCTGACTGTCCAAGTGCCATGTCTAAGCCAATACGACAGTAAAAGAATGCGCGATGAAGCCGCTATCGAATATCACTATTAACTTAACCAAGAATCCATAAGTAGCGTTATGGATTCCTGGTCAACTTAAAAGAAAAGTCGCTTGATGACTTAGGCCGAAGGTGGTGCCTTGGGTATTAGCCTAGCCTAGCCTAGCCTAGCTGACCACTCGCTGAATCCCTCGCGCCAAGTCGTGAACGAGATTCTCATCGCCAGATGATATCCATCCAGGGCATTCCGATCAGAAGACAATGGTCAAAGCAGTAGAAGATCCACGAAGAGTAATGTCATGGCCATCCTTATGCAGCCTGATGGACACCGATTACCTAACAATCCCGAGAGAGGAAAATAGGCCTATTATATATAAAAAACACTCTTTCCGTTTTATTCCGCACATGAATCACTTTTAAAAATAATCTCGAACATAACCCGCTGCTTAAATATAATCAATGGAACTTTTCCGTGTTGTATCAACAATTCCGCGTTTTTCTCGCTATGTATTTTTCTTAGTTTTCAGTGTTTTATAAAAAACAAATTCTTGTTTTATTATTTTCGGCAATTTCAAAGAAAATGGTTTTAGTATCGTAAATATGAGTGTCAAAAAATACTTAAATGTTTAATAAATAGCTTTAGTTATTCTCAAAGTCGTATAATTTCATTTTTCCTCGTTTTACTCTTTTACGCGATACTTTTGATACAAATTTTGATCTGAGACGTCGATATTGACCAAACTTGTCGAGGATACGGAACTGTTAAAGGGACTTGAAAGTTGAAGAGTTTTTCGAATTTGAAAAACGTCAGAGTGACGTTTCAAGGGGAAGAAAAGGGGGGCGAAATACTGCTAGTGGACCTCGGGAGGGGAGGAAAAAAGGGGTTAGAACTCCTTTTTGTGTACGTCACGAGGAAGAGTACAAGAAAATAAATGCGGAAATAGGCATTCCCCCTTCATTGTTTGTGCCGTTAGGTATTACAGACGGGCTCGCTCTCTCTAACCCTATTTTTAAAGAAACCACGTGTGCTAACTTACTAAATTAGAATGAAGTTTTGCAAATGCAAAAGTAATTGTCTTTCGGAGAAAAGAAACAGTTGTGTTTGTAGAGTGGATGGTAGGAAGTGCCACTCGAGTTGTACTTGCGGTCGTGATGGAGGAATCGCGTGCAATAACGGGAAAACAAGCATATACTTGGCAGCGTTAAGAAAACCCAGGTTTTCGATTATATAGGTCGGAAAAGTCCGGGATTTTGTCAATTCCTCGATTTTTAAAAGAATTGTCCGTAATAAGCGTTTAAATGAACGTAGTGTAGGTTTAAGAGATAAAATTTAACATTAAAATGTTCAATAAATAAATAATTTCATTTTTCCTCGTTTTACTATTTTCCACGATTTCGAAAACCAAATGTTATAGTTGCAAATTTCAGATTTTATATTTAAAGTATCGTAGGTACGAGGACGTAAAATTAGCATTTAGCTGCTTCATAAACACCCTTAATTACTGGAAAATTATCGTAATTTAATTTTTCCGTGGTTTGTATATGATTTAAAAAATCCTCGTTTTAGACGTTTGCAAAAAAAAATCCTCGTTTTAGATTTTCCGCGTTTTCAAAGAAAATGGCTTTAGCAACGTTTTACTGATTAATATTAATGTATCGTAAGTATGAGAAACTCGAATTAATATTTAAATGGTTAATAAATAGCTTTAATTACTCTCAAATTTGAATAATTCCATTTTTCCTCGTTTTACTATATTCCTCGATTTAGCCACCAAATGTTATAATTACGAATTTCAGATTTTATATTTAAAGTATCGTAAAATTAGCATTTAGCTGCTTCATAAACACCCTTAATTACTGGAAAATTATCGTAATTTAATTTTTCCGTGGTTTGTCCATTTGAAGGAACACACTTTGAATGAAATACTCAGCCGCCGGACAACTAACGACATCTATCGCACGACGTGACGGTGATTGTATATGATTTAAAAAATCCTCGTTTTAGTCGCTTTCAAAAATTCCTTGTTTTAGATTTTCCGCGTTTTCAAAGGAAAATGGTTTTAGCAACGTATTTCTGATTTATATTAATGTATCGTAAGTATGAGAAACTCGAATTAATATTTAAATGGTTAATAAATATTTTTAATTACTCTCAAATTCGAATAATTCCATTTTTCCTCGTTTTATTATTTTCCATGATTTAATTAGTACAATTTCATTTATTCTCGTTTTACTTTTTCCGCGATACTTTTGATACAACTTTTGATCTAAGACGTTGAAGTTGACCAAACTTGTCGAGGATACGGAACTGTTAAAAGGCTACGTGGTAGCGTTTAGAAAACCCAGGTTTTCGAAAGGAATCATGGGTAAAAGCTCGATTAATACCGAAATATTGGTTGGTCGCGGATTCCGAAGTGCCATAACTTTTGATCTAATACATCGAAGTTGACCAAACTTGTCAAGACTACGAAAGTATTAAAAGGCTACGTGATAGCGTTTAGAAAACCCAGGTTTTCGAAAGGAATCATGGGTAAAAGCTCGATTAATACCGAAATATTGGTTGGTCGCGGATTCCGAAATGCCATAACTTTTGATCTAATACATCGAAGTTGACCAAACTTGTCAAGACTACGAAAGTATTAAAAGGCTACGTGATAGCGTTTAGAAAACCCAGGTTTTCGAAAGGAATCATGGGTAAAGGCGTCGATTAATCCCGAAATATTGGTTGGTCCCGGATTCCGAAGTGCCATAACTTTTGATCTAAGACATCGAAGTTGACCAAACTTGTCAAGACTACGAAAGTATTAAAAGGCTACGTGATAGCGTTTAGAAAACCCAGGTTTTCGAAAGGAATCATGGGTAAAGGCGTCGATTAATCCCGAAATATTGGTTGGTCGCGGATTCCGAAGTGCCATAACTTTTGATCTAAGACGTTGAAGTTGACCAAACTTGTCGAGGATACGGAACTGTTAAAAGGCTACGTGGTAAAGTTTAGAAAACCCAGGTTTTCGATGGTATAAAACGGAAAAGTCCGGATTTTAGTCAATTCCTCGATTTCTATAGGAATTGTCCGTAATTAGCGTTTAATTTAACTTAGTGAAGGCTTGAGAGAGACAATTTTAAATTAAAATGTTCAACAAATAAATGAATAATTTCGTATAATTTTTTTCTATATTAACGATGTAACGGCTGACGAAGGACCACGGTTTGAAAGCTCCCGAAAATTTTAATAAATACATTTTATATCCATGAAGTATCAGCTCCTTTGATATTCATTTATTTTTAAAGTTTTTCTCTTCGTTTTACCAAGAACTTATATACATATATAAGTTCTTGGTTTTACTATGACCGATTTCGAAACAAAATGTTGAAATATTCAGCCGCCGGATGACTAGCGGCATCTATCGCACGGCGATTGTATATGATTTAGAAAAATCCTCGTTTTAGTCGCTTGCAAAAAAATCCTTGTTTTAGATTTTCCGTGTTTTCATAGAAAATGGTTTTTGCAACGTATTTCTGATTTAAATTAATGTATCGTAAGTATGAGAAACTCGAATTAATATTTAAATGGTTAATAAATAGCTTTAATTACTCTCAAATTCGAATAATTCCATTTTTCCTCGTTTTACTATATTCCTCGATTTAGCCACCAAATGTTATAATTACGAATTTCAGATTTTATATTTAAAGTATCGTAAAATTAGCATTTAGCTGCTTCATAAACACCCTTAATTACTGGAAAATTCTCGTAATTTAATTTTTCCGTGGTTTGTCCATTTGAAGGAACACACTTTGAATGAAATACTCAGCCGCCGGACAACTAACGACATCTATCGCACGACGTGACGGTGATTGTATATGATTTAAAAAATCCTCGTTTTAGTCGCTTGCAAAAAAATCCTTGTTTAGACTTTCCGCGTTTTCATAGAAAATGGTTTTTGCAACGTATTTCTGATTTAAATTAATGTATCGTAAGTATGAGAAACTCGAATTAACATTTAATTGGTTAATAAATAGCTTTAATTACTCTCAAATTCGAATAATTTCATTTTTCCTCGTTTTACTATATTCCTCGATTTAGCCACCAAATGTTATAATTACAAATTTCTGATTTATATTTAAAGTATCGTAGGTACGAGAACACAAATTTATAATTTAACGGCTTCATAAACACCCTTAATTACTGGAATATTATCGTGATTTAATTTTCCGTGGTTTGTACATTTGAAGGAAAACACTCAGCCGCCGGACGACTAGCGGCATCTATCGCACGACGTGACGGCGATTGTATATGATTTAAAAAATCCTCGTTTTAGTCGCTTGCAAAAATTCCTCGTTTTACTATATTCCTCGATTTAGCAGCCAAATGTTATAATTACAATTTTCTGATTTTATATTTAAATTATTGTGGGTAAAATTTGCATATATAAATACCCTTAATTACACGAAAATTATAGTAATTTAATTTTTCCGTCGTTTGTTTATCGCACGGCAAAAATTCCTCGTGTATCATTATCCGCGGTTTACTTGCTGGGCGCAGTGTGACCAAGCCCTCATACTACTATTTGGTAGATTTCCTTCAATTTCCTCGTTTTCCTCGTTTTCCGGGTTTTCCACGTTTTCCTTGTTTTAGTCGTACCATGGAGGAAGCACGTGACTGATACTGCGTTCAGTCAATAGGAGCGGACATCTCCATAGAAGAGGAGGGGTTCAAAAATCAAGTGGCTCTGTCGAACGGCGGAGACACGAACTGAGTCTAAGCGGACGAATTTTCGTGAAAATTGTTTTTACTCCCTAATGCCATAAGTTAATGATACCTCTAAGTACACAAATAAGCCCTTTCAAGGTGGAATTTGTTTTCCTAACTGTGTTGCAATTCGGAGACTTTTTAATAATTTTAGTGTTTGTACTCAACTTTGAATTTTTCATATGATTTTTAGTAAGTTTCCAGGTTTTATTTAAGACTACTTTCATAATTTTCCCTTAATTATTTCGCTCGTAATCTACTTTTAAAATGACGAAAATTTTAAGGCGAGGAAATGAATTCCCCGCCTTTGGGACCTGTATTTGTTCTAGGCCTCGGTATTGCGCAATGATTTTTAAATTCCAAACATTAAAACCGAGGCCTAGCATAAATACAGGTCCCCAAGGCGGGGAATTCATTTCCTCGCCTTAAAATTTTCGTCGATTTTAAAAGTAGATTACGAGCGAAATAATTAAGGGAAAATTATGAAAGTAGTCTTAAATAAAACCTGGAAACTTACTAAAAATCATATGAAAAATTCAAAGTTGAGTACAAACACTAAAATTATTAAAAAGTCTCCGAATTGCAACACAGTTAGGAAAACAAATTCCCGTAGGAAAAGCATTAGCATAAGCATAAGTTAATGATTAACTTATGGCATTAGGGAGAAAAAACAATTTTCACGAAAATTCATCCGCTTAGACTCAGTTCGTGTCTCCGCCGTTCGACAGAGCAAAGATAATTTAAACTCATACCCTAGATTCGAATACTGAGAGCTTTCCCATTGACGGTTTCGTTACGAAGCGTTTACCCTTTTCCGGCACGTGACCTCAGAAAAATCGGGCTCCATCGGTTGTGGCACGGCCAACTTCGATCACGCGCTGCCGCGCTATATATAGCGTGGCAGCGCGTGATCGAAGTTGGCCGTGGTTGCGGTAAGGCGCAAACCATGAAGCGAATTTTTTCTGAGTTCCGGCGGGAAGTGGGTAAACGCTATCGGCAACGCGCGAGAGAGTGATTTCGAATCTAGGGTACGAGTTTAAATTATCTTTGGACAGAGCCACTTGATTTTTGAACCCCTCCTCTTCTATGGAGATGTCCGCTCCTATTGACTGAACGCAGTATCAGTCACGTGCTTCCTCCATGGTCGTACCCTTCCAAATTTGCCAATATCTATTCATATGTAGCACCAAAAGTCTGATAAGACTTCATACTTTTGGTAGCACGTGTCGATTAGCTATAATTGCTGACGCTTCTCTTAAAATCTGAAGAGTAAATTAAAATGAGGGCTGCGAACTATAAAAATGGGCCACCCGAAAATATTTTTATCGATGATACCCAAATTCCAACATTAAGAGAGGGTGAAGTTTTGGTCAGAGTTATTGCCAGTGCTATTAATCGAGCTGATACATTACAAGTGTGTTTTTACTTTTGATATAATTCATAATTAGACAAAGGGTAATATCAAATTTTGCATACAGCGTCAAGGAAAATATGACCCTCCTCCTGGAGAAAGTGAAATTCTTGGTTTGGAGGCTGCTGGATTTATTCATGAGCTTGGGCCGGAATGTGTTTGTCCTTGGAAAATTGGGGATAGGGTAATGGCATTGTTATCGGGTGGAGGTATATGTTATTTTCCAAAAGGCTAAAATTATTAGTAAATTATTAACTAAACTTACTAACTTAGGTAATGCGGAATACGTTGCAGTTTATGAAGGCCATCTTATGCCAGTGCCATCAAATTTGTCATTAATTGAAGCAGCTTCTATTCCTGAAACATGGCTTACTGCCTACCAAATTTTGCATCTTGTTGGTAAATTAACTTAAACAGCTCTAATTGAATAACTGTACTAAAAAACATGGCTGTGACATCTTCTAAAGGAAGAGTTTGTACTGGAGACTATGTCCTAATTCACGCTGGGGGCAGTGGTGTAGCTGCTGCAGCCATTCAGCTCTGTCTTTTGATAAATGCAAAACCTATTGTTACGGCTGGTTCCCAAGAAAAAATTGATTTTGCTAAATCATTAGGTGCTCTAGAAGGAATTAATTATAAAGAGAAAAAATTTGGAGAAGAAATAAAGGCCATAACTAATGGTATCTCATGAATATGCTGTTTGTATATACTTAAAATGTTATGTCTAACTTCTCAGTTTCTCCTAAAACTATAGGCATAGGGGCAAATGTTATCTTAGATTGTATTGGTGGATCATTTTGCGATGAAAATCTTAAAGCAATAGCTATGGAGGGAAGTTGGGTGTTCTATGGTTCTATGGGTGGTACAGATGTTACTGCTGGTTTTATACGACAAGTTATGGCAAAGAGATTGAAAATTTATGGAACCACACTCAGAACTAGATGCAAAGAGGTTAAAACATATCAATATTTTTTTATACTTTTATACCACAAATTAAGGTTCTAATCCCTTAATTTACTTTTCAGTACAAAGCTAAACTAATAAAAGATTTTTCCTTGAATGCCCTCTCAAAATTCGAGGACAAAAATAAGTTGCGGCCAATAATAGATTCAATATTTCCTCTTGGAAAGCTTGGAGAAGCTCATAAAAGAATGGAAGATAATAAAAATATTGGGAAAATTGTACTTCAGATACAGAGTGAAGATACGCCTATCTCTGTTACAGAAGAATATTAATAAGTTTATACATTTACTATGAACAATTTGTTATACATAATTCTTTAAACAGTGATAAAAATGCAAATGTCTCCTTGAACTTTATTTGTTCATTCCACTTAATGGGTAAATTTACATCAAAACATTTGGGGCTACAACGTTGTAGCATTTACAACTTTAGTTCAACTCCCAATATTTACAAAGTACCAAAAGGTTTTGTACAAATTGCAAGCTGCAAAAACTTAGCCTAGTGTAATAATTCTGAGCATATCAATGGCAAAAGCCATTTCTCAATGCTTATTGAAATGTCAATTTAGAAACATTAAAGGTAAATTATATTTGCCATCATATAATGTTAGTTTTGTTAATATAAAACAATATATTACCCCCAGATTTCAAAGTGTGATAAATAACTCCAGACAAACTCTCTTAATTAAAGAATAGCACCTATTTAAAAAAAAACCATGGAAACAATACTAAAAACAACTACTTCTATCAAATGAAAGTTAGTTGATTTTAATTATCTGTAAATTATAACGCACTGTTTTCAACTGATGGTTTAAAGGCTGTTAGCATGAAACAGAACATGAACCTAATCACAAAGTTTGTATTTTAAATAACTGTATTCATGACTATTAAAATTTCTTATATCTTTGTCAAGTAAAAGCTGTAATTATACAATATAATACATGTTGTGAACAGTTATTGAAATTAAAATTAGAAGTTAATCTCAAATAAAATATGATAATTAGATTTCTTTTTAAAAAACCCAAATAAGTACCTAAAAATTTAGTATTTTTTAAAATAAAGGTTAAAGCAGGTACAAATTACATTGTTCTATTAGAAAGACATTTTGGTACCCAAGTAGTGGACATTGATCCCATTTAGACTTTAACCTCATTAAAATTATTATGAACTAAAAAAATAAAATATAAATTTGCTTAAAAAAATTACAGTCCCGGAATAAAATTAGCATTTTTCCCCATACCTATTTGTAATTAACATATATGGTTTAAATGTTTATTACTCTTAATCAATAGGCATATTTTAGTTTATAGAATATTTTGAAGTAAGATTTGGGTTTAGGTAAATAAGTAGAGTTATTTTTAAGATCATGATTGGTGAAGCTTATGGATACGTCAAATTTGGATTTGAAAATCTTATTTCGATTTATTCTTGGCAAATATCTATAATTGAAATTAATTTTAGAAATCATTATTTTGGAACTATAAACCTTAAAATGAAAGCGCCACTGTTTCTCAATGCTAGCAGTCGAAACTCCATACCACAGAGGCACCATGGTTACAAAATTAAAACAACATTAATTAGGTATAGTGAACTATTAGGCACAGCCATTACCGTTTAATTTCTACTTTCAAGTCTGAAAAAAAAAACCAAGACTAGTGATACGAGAAAAAAAATAAGGGAGAATCACAGTTTTGGAAAAAATGATAGCCAACAAACTGGAGGGGTCTATTTCACTTTTGTCATATTGAATTTTTTTGCTACTACGATTGGCACTTTTCCCTATGAATTACGCAAAAATCCCACATATGGACGCAACTCAGCTTTCTTATTTACGAATTCACAATCTGCTCTAAAGTAATACTGAATACATATTATTTGTTTTTGTTGTTGGTTAGATAGCATCACAGCACCTTTAAGGCAAGTTTTTTTCTCTTCACGAACTGTTTCTCTCAACACAGAAATTAGCAACGTGGCAAACAAAACGGAAGACAATGTCATTGATTGCACGTGCCAGGTTTTAAGGGTTTCAACTCGATTTTGTACAAACGAGTACCAACAGTACAAAGCGTTTTGTTATTTCTTTTTAACTTTGATATTTAAAAGCAAATGCTATATGCCCACTAAACTGTACTTTGTTTCACCAAGGAAAGTGTGCTACCTGCGTTGAAAATGTCAGTTTCATGATCATGTGGCACTGAATGAGAAGAGTTTGTTGACTGATTAGCGCTTCGTGTCTCATTGATCATTGGAGCTACAACCGCAACAGGGTTGCGAAGCTCTGTACCTAAAGGAAAGGGAAAATATTATTCAATGGAATGGAATATAACTGGCATAAAAAATGTGTACTGAATAATGAAGGCTCTAGACCTACCAAACATTGCACAAATTGCTATTTTACAAAAGAGTCAATTCAGCAGCATTGTAAAAAAATGCATGAAATGTAAATTTTTATTATTTAGAAATGCGCTTATCATAAAAGATTCAATAATTTACTCCAAACCATTTCAAAACAATAAAATTGTCAACAATTGAGTAAAAAAATTAGGGGTTCAAATAGTGGTAAAACCTATCAAATTAACCCACAGAGGTTTCAAAAACATACCTTGTAACAGCCTAACTAATTCTAAAATAATTGGGATGTTAAAAGTAAACCCATTCTATATTCTGTGCAAGTCAAAATTCTCTCTAGTCATGCGTGACAAGACCAAGTTGAATAGAATTTAAACTAGTCATGCTTAATAAGTGCTTGCATGGACTGGTGGAGATAGAGAAATACTTACATTTCACTTCCAGTACTATGGAAGGAACAAACATTATCGACCTAAAATCAGAGATGACCCCTGAACTTTTTAAAGTAAATTTTGATAGGAAGGTTAACACTAGGCTGATGAGCTCGTATCAAGAGTCCAAAATGGTTGACAATGTATTATGGGCCGTTATAAAAATAATATCGCACAAATATAAGTGTCATAAAACATTACGTTAAATATACTGGTGCCAGAACAAATGAAGAATTGAAATTATAAACAATTTCTTAAAAAAAAAATTCCATATTACAATCAAATACGTAAAGGGACATGCTTGGAATACGTGCTGAACAATATTTCTAGGTCAAATTGCTATCATAATTATTTATACAAATTCAATTTTTTCATAAATGCTGGCATCAGGTTAAATCAACTGAAATATATGTGTAACACAGCTACTCGAACATATATATACGGGTACATCCAACACAGGAATTTAGATTTTAGAACTAGAAAATACAACCCTTTATTTACGTTAAGTTTGCATTGATTGCGAGGGAAGCCCAATCATCAGTGAAACCAAATTGAAAAGAATTCAAAACTTACCATGATGACCAGGGTGATTTTGGTACGATATATCCCTGACCATAGCGTGATAACTACCATTCGTAGCTATATTTGTAGTAGCTGGTGGTCTAGCTGGAATTAAAGGCTCCACAGGTATAATTGTAGAATTACTATTTGAGTTTTGCTGTAAATAAAATTATAAAAAAAAATACACAAACTAAATTTTATTGAATCTAAACAAAAAAATTACGAACTTTTGGTGGCGCAATTCGAACAGTACCATAGTTGCCTCTGGGTACTCCTTGACCTTCAGGTACCACTAAACCTCTCCTGTCAATCAGGCTGCAAAAACAAAGGCGTCAAATAACTCATTCCTAAAAATGGCTAAACAAAATTCTTAGATTACCTGGGAGGCGTGGGCCCGCAGAGAACTGACAAACAGTTCATAAATACAGATCCGTGACTATAAGGGTTAAACGTCTCTTGACCTCGTCTAGAGGAAAAAGATCCTTTAATCTGTTAAAAAAAAATTGATTTTTTTCACCTGACAAGTGCCAAATGGAACCTAAAAACTTACATCTTCATTGGTTGTTTGGTTGGAAGTTGTTAAATATGTATGAAAGCCAGCTAGACCTAGAATTGACCACACTGAGAAGAAGCAAATAACTCCTTCAATCACAGTGCATTTGCAGGTTAAGGAAGTAAACCAAAAAAAAAACTGTTTATTTAAAATTTTCTTAAAAGGATATCTAGCGGGAGAATCCTTAACTGCTTCAAGAAAACTTTGGCGCTCCTGAGATACTAATAACAAAATTTACTTAAAATGTAAAAAGTAATTTCAACAAACAAAATAATTATTGAAAACTTACGCATTACTAAGTGAGTTATGACACATACGAATATGAAGACGCATAGAAATGCCAATGACATTATAAACATATAGAAATAACGATAATTGCGCTTGCCAACACAATTTCCAACCCAAGGGCAATGATGATCAAAACGCTCTAAATACAATTATAAATCTTCATTTGAGATTATGAATGGAGACAACTCGTTTGAAAATGAATAACTTCAAAAATGATTTTGGCTCACCTACGCAATTGTCACAAAGACTACAATGAGATGCCCTTGGTGGGCGAAAGATTTTGCAAGTAAAACAATATTTTAGTTTTACAGTTTGTCCTCTAATAACTATTTCTTTTGTCCTGGGAGGAGGACGCAAAGTTGGTGAACTAGATCCGTTTGGAACTTCTGTTAATTATTAAATATATAAATAATTATTGTCATTGTGAATAAAATAAAAGTTTAAAAATTAAATGCAAAAGTAATGTGAAAGTTAAATTATGGCTATATTTGTACCAATTTGTTTCTCTATATCTGCTGCTTCATCTGGTGATGCTCGCGGAATGATTCCTGGATCACTGAAACTAGTCCTTAACAATGTGGATAGTGAAAAAAGAAATAACACAGCAGAAGTTACGGGCACTACGGGATGAGTGTTGTACCAGAGAAACTGGCAACTGAAAAAATTGCACAAAAGTATTTTAAGCAAACTCAATAAAACTACCTTACACTGCAATACTTACTCAAACACGAAGAAAAGGGAGCAAGTTACAACAATAAGGCCAACAGTAAAGTAAAATACTCCTGTTTGTTTGGCCATCATAATCCTGCCATCGCAGTAGAATTTGTTGCGACCCGGAAAAGTTTGCCATTTTTTCGTCACGTGTGGCATTTTACTTTCCACCTTGGACGGTGACTCCCCAACAACTTTAGAATAATTTTTTTCTTTTATCATGGGTTGGAAAATTCCATTACATATCTGTGACACCAGAAAGTTTTAGATGCTTTAAAAAATCAACCAAGATTTGTAGCGATGCCTTTCTATAAGGGAAGATTCTTCAATATAAATACCCAAACTGAAAATGTAAACCATTTTGAAAAAGGCAATTTAAGTCAACTTTTCTAAATAAATATCAATGTTTACTGCCTACGTTAGCCTGAATTTATTTATCTGATTGCAGGTGTCTTATGAAAAGTTAGAAGGAACTTGTTTAAATATGTTTAAATAACAAATGTATGTTATTAGAAGAACACTTTAAAATATTTCTATGTATTAGACAGCCATAACATTCCCTTTGTGGGGCACTTACTCCCCTATCCAAAACTATATCGTCATGCTCCCGCCCCCCAAGAGGCAACTGAAATGCCACGTACATTCTTCTGGGTTTTTGTCTCGCAACGCGAAAGCACTCCTTCCTGCCATCCTCTGTCCGCGCCTGGAACTCCTTATCTGAACCCCTGAAAGTCCTCCCACAGCGTGCTCAGTTTCGGAAAGCGCTCGCTGCGTACTTTAAAGTGCATGACTAAAATCCCCCCTGTCTTGACGTGATGGGTCTATGACCCTTTGGAAAAAAGTGAACTAAAGAACTGAATTATAATTATGAAATTCCTGAAATTGGACAACCAAAGGTATTTCATCCACCCTCCTATATCATGTAACACAATTATTAAAGATATAAGGTCATGAATCATTATGTGATATGTTCTTCAAAGATCTAATGAATCTTCAAGAATGTAACGCCAATGAGTCAAGACTCATCATCATTATGACATTAAAACCCCCAATAATCATTCTTTTCACAAGTCTGTCATGCCCAGAAGCACGCCCCACAAAGAAAAAATATTTCAAAAAACACTTTTTCTAGCATAGGCTTAGTTGTAAGTGGCAATAAAGAAGAAAATATTATACTGCCTTGCCTTTTGAAATTTTCGAAAAGTTTATAACTGATCATGTTTATCACGGTAAAAGTAATATTCCTTGAAAAACACTCATTATCGTTTTCATTACAAATAGAAAGCCGAATAAAAAAGGTAAAGACGTGATTACAGAGCCAAGCAATGGATGAAATTCAAAGAATATGGCTCTTACTTAACTCAGAAGGTGGCGCTAAAATTTTACTAATTGTGAGGTCAATGTTTTTTTTACCGCGAAATTTGAAATTGAAAAACGGTATGCGTAAAACAAATGTGGGTATTATCTTATTCTTAGGCTTATTTATTATGAAATTATATTTAGTAGCATATTTTGAGTTTAATTTCATTACATTTATGTTTGTTTAAAGGTAAAGTCCAGGTTGGGTAAAACTTGGGTCTATTTGAAAGATCATGTTTAAATATACTCAAAAATATCAGTCGTAAAATTGTATCTTTTTTTAATGACGAGAAATTAATTTTTAAACGAGCCAAATTTACCGCCAAGCGAGCTGCCATTTTCTTTCGCCTTCCCATGGCGGAATGGCGCGTGATTTGAAGTTGAGTGATACGTTGCTTGCTCCCTAATTATCTTCGTTTTAGTGTTATTTAGTGAGGTTTTTGTAATTTATTTGTTGAGAGAGTTTCCTGATACGTCCATTTTTCTTTTACTCTGAACAAAAAGGTGTTTTTCTTGGTTTTAAAAAAGTTTTCGATAGTTCTGTTAGTTAGGCTTAGCGGAGTTACCGCTGTAGCGAAGGAAGAGCGGCCCGTGCCAAAAGCACGGGCTAAGAGGCGCCATCCTGCAGTGGTAGGGTATTAGGCTTAGTCTTAGGTTGTTGTTGTCTTTATATCTTGCAAATAAAGGGCGAAAATGAATTCGAGTAAAGCGGACGTAACAAATGAGGACTTGTGCTATCTATGCAAAGAGGAAGATGCTCCTAAAAATAAGGGCACGGGGAAACCGAATACATGGATTGATTGTAGGCTTTGTAAGCAGTGGTTTCATGTGGAATGTGTGGAGCTGCGCATAGGGGATGCCCGTCGGCTAAAGGATATGTGGGAATGCAGTAACTGTTTCAAGAAGGATTGCTCGGTATATAGTCAAGGGCCCTTAGTGGCTATTCGATCGGTGGCAACCCGTTCCCTAAGCCAAAGTCAGCTTAATCAAAGTCTAGTGAAGGAGCAGTTGCAAGAGCTACCATCTGCGATTCACTCCGGGATTGTGGTTGGAACTAGCGGCGATCTGATTTTGGGTGGAACTAAAGATACTCTTGCTCTGGGGGCTATGTTCTCTAGTCTGGAGTCTTTGATTGTCTCAAAGTTTTCCATCATGGAAGAGCGGTTGACGGATGTACAATCTATCTTTTTGTGTGAACTGGATAGACGTGATTTGGTTAACAGAGAACGTTTCGAAACCATGGAAAAACGACAGACTGACCAGGAGGACTATATCAGCGGTCTAAAATTACAGGTGGAAGCTGTTGCAATTACAATGCAGGAACGTGAAAACGAATCCAAGGCAATGCGTGACTCGATTTCGGCTCTCTCGGGACAAGTTGATACGCTAAAGGGTCAGACTATGAAATTTAAAGACTCTGACACTGCTCTTGTTTCCAAGGAAAGTGATGTTGTGGATGATCTAGCTACTAATTTAGTCGCCTTTGGTGTGGCATTTGATGATCTGGACTCACCTAGTGGTGCTGAAAATTGGCTTCGGAAAAATTTGGGGATTGATGAAACTGTTCATTTCAGTGTCAAATCGTGTCAACGCTTTGGTAGAAGAGAGGATAAAAAAGACAAACCGGTGTTGATCTGCTTGGACAGTGCTGAAAGTAGAAAGTCCATACTTCTTGTCGCCAATAGGTTGAGAAACCATCAAGTACCGGAGTATAGTCGCGTTAGACTAGCGCCCGATCGCTCTAGGGAGGAAAGAACATTATCCGAATTTCAGAGGTGGCGAAAAAACCGTTTCCAAACTAACAGAGCTGTCGGCAACCTCAAGGTGGGTGATGGAAAAAACTTGACTCCTGGCCTGCCTTCGGGGAATCAGGTTTAGGAATTCACGAAACCCCGATTTCCAATGTGGGATGCCGTTTGGCTACCCCAAAGACACGCGGGGGAATTCGTAAAAAATATAGACGTGTCCGATCTCTTTTGGCAAATAGTGTAAATAGTTCTTTAAAATTTGGTTTTCTTAATATGCAGGGGGCTTCCATACAAAAGTGGATGGAAATCGATTCAATTTTTAGTAACAAACAATTAAATTTTTTGTGCCTTTCTGAGACTCATTTGCGGGAGGGGAACCTTCCTCCTCCATTAAAGGGTCTCACATGGTTCGGTTTGAATCGTAAGGGTCGTGAGAAGAAAGGTGGAGGGTTGGGAGTTCTGTGCCGAGCTAGTGAATCTTGTAAACTTGTTAAGTCTTCTTCAGAGCATATTTGGTTTTCTCATGAACGGTTCCCGGATCTTGTCATAGCTCTAGTGTATTGTGCTACGGGTAAATGTAGTGGAGTTTACAATCATAAAATCTACGACTGTTTAGCTAAGGATATTGAGGAATTTCGGGCTAATGGTGTTCTTAGTTTTTGCATCGGCGGAGATATGAATGGACATCTTACTGAATTACCATAGGGAATTTGTTAGACAATTGTGTTGGTCGCACTACTAGAAGTAGTAGGAACAGTAAGTCTACCATAGACTACGTCCTCTTTAGTGCTAACGTTGTTGATAATGTTATGTCGATGGAAATTGACGAATCTGGATCAGATAGCCTTGGTAGTGACCATAACTTGATTTCCGTTTCACTTCAGCCTCGTTCCAACTTAAAAGCAAACAACGATCAACCAAAAACTGATTCAGTTCCTGACGGTGTACCAGTGAAGACATTCTGGGACTTCGATAACGAGACAACTCTAAAGGCTTACAGTGACGAAATGGAAGAGTGGGTGTCTACGCTAACTGCTCAACCCTCGTATGGTGATTTTGTGGAGGCTATGGAAGCAGCAGCGCGGAAAAACTTAATAAAAAAATCACCTAGTGTCATTTTGAAGAAAGGTATTGTGCCAAAGAAATGGTGGGATAAGGAAATTGCTGATGCCATTCGTGCCAGGAAAAGAGCGTGTAAGGATCATAGACAGGCGAAAT
The DNA here is from genome assembly GCF_980474605.1 of Leiobunum rupestre. Classification (NCBI taxonomy): domain Eukaryota; kingdom Metazoa; phylum Arthropoda; class Arachnida; order Opiliones; family Sclerosomatidae; genus Leiobunum; species Leiobunum rupestre. Next base: position 30,198,948 of record NC_143391.1, on the reverse strand, counting down.
CTCAGGGCTGCACGGTGGAAGTGGTGCTTACAAAGTGGGTCTATTATCTACAGAAGAAAAATGAAGCTAAAGAATTGATAAGAAAAAATATCCAACTTGTTAATAAACGTATTGAGAATGATATTATCAAGGCTGGCAAAGCGCAGGGGAAAAAGTTCTGGAGGTATATTTCTAAAATGCGACGTTTATCCTCCCAATATGATTCTGGATTAAAGGGTTTTCGGTCTAAGTCTGGTATTCTTCTGTATGAAAAATCCGTCATGCAAGCCCGAATTCAAGAATATATAGCCGACATGGAGGCAACGCTATTGAGTCGTCCTACTGTGACGGATAGCCAAGCGCACTCCGTGGTGAAAGTTCCAACTGTAACTCCAGCCGAACGCCTTAATGAACCATTCTTACTACCGGAGTTTTTGGCCGTTATTAAAAAATTACAACGGGGTAAAGCAGCTGAGATGGATGACCTCTACGGGGAACTAGTTCTGGCTCTTGGTTCTTCAGCTCTTCAATGTCTGTTGTCCATCTATAATGAAATCCGAAAGTCTGGCGATATTCCTAGTAGTTGGAAGGAGTGTCGAGTCAGCTTGATTCACAAGGGAAAAGGGAAGCCCGAAGATGATTTGGATTCCTATAGGCCGATAGCCGTTACTTCTATTATGTATAAGGTGTACGCAATTTTGTGGAAGGAACGTCTTGCTATTTATATGGAGTTGAATGGTTTTTTAAACGAGGCGCAATATGGGTTTCGACATGGTCGACGAATTGCTGATAATTTGTTCGTGTTAACACAACTTATTGAACTTTACCAATTAAAGAAGCGTCCGCTTTATTGCGGTTTCCTGGATCTACAGAAGGCCTATGATAGTGTTAGGTTACCCCAACTTTGGATGGCCTTGAAGAACATGGGAGTTGATTCTGATACGATAGACAGCATTGAGCGCTTGTATGCAGGAAGTAGTTGTGTCTATAAAGCGCAAGGAGTTAACACCACTCCTATGAAGACTTCTGTCGGCCTTCGTCAGGGTTGTCCGTTGCCCCCCCTACTGTTTGTTATCTACATAAATGGATTGGCTGATCGCCTGGAGTGGTCCCCTCATGGTGCTTTTGTGAACGGGAAATATGGACGTCGTTTGAGCTGCTTGCTCTTCGCAGACGATGTTCTCTTGTTGGCGGATTCAGCGGGAGGCCTTCAGGAATTGTTGAATACTTGCACCTCTTTTGCGGAAGAGTGTGGATTGCGCTTTGGGAGTGATAAGTCTAAGGTTTTGATCTTTGGTTCAGAGGGTGGAAGCGATACGTTCACTTTGCATGGAGCTAAAATTGAGGTCGCTACAGAGTACACGTACCTAGGAATTATTTTTTCTTCAAACGGAAATGGATATTCGGAAGCCTACGAACGGAAGTTGGTGTCTAAGGCGACGAGTCTCCGATGGGCAGTGAAAAATTTGGCGAAAAATTCTTATAACAACTACTCTGTTGGGCGCACTTTATGGAAGTCGGTGGCGGTTCCCGCCCTTACGTATGCAAATGAGGTGATGGCACTCTCGAAAACTTCCATTGCAGCGCTGGACTATGCACAAAGAGAAGCCGGTAGGAGTGCTTTGTCTGCGGGTCCCTGTACTCCGAATGCTGCTATTAAGGGGGAGCTTGGTTGGAGCACTATGCGTGAGCGTGAGGCGGTCAGCAAATTGAAGTACTTGGGTCGGCTGATGTTGATGCCAAGCCACATGTTTCCTGGTATCGTGTTTCGGGCCTTGCGTCAAGAAAATGTTAGTACAGGTTTTTTTCGGCGGCTAGAACATCTTGACAAAATTTACGGTATTGGCACTAAAAGGAGTGAGGCTACGAACGAACATCAATGGGCCACTATAGTAACAAAGGACGTGTGGGAATCTGCAAGCAAACTGTGGAAGACTGAAATAAGAGAGAAGCGTAGCCTCTGCCTATATCAGTTGAAAAGTGTTCCAGCTCCAGAGCCCTTCTACGACGGATCGTGGCAGAGTGGCCTACTTTTTGATGCCCGTTGTGGTGCTTTGTTAACTGGTCAACGACAGGCCCAACTTTTCGGTGACTTGCCGGCATGCAAACTATGTAACCATGAGGTCGAAGACCTAAGTCACATCCTTCTGTCGTGTCCAGCTTTGGAGAACCATCCGGGAGTGTCGGAATGGCGGATGGATCACTTACACCTCCCTACAGAGGTGCTTATAGGCTTCGGTAATACTGGTTCAGATGTCCATCAGGTCAAATAGATTCTTGGGTTGTGGAAGAAGGCCAAGGACGCTTGGCGTCGTTTGAATAATAATTAATAATTAATCGGTTTCCTTCGCTCTTATAGTATTATCAGAAATCAGGGCCGGCTCAAGACATTTTTTTCACCCGGGCAAGGGGGATTTTTGGCGCCCCTCTTATTTTGAGACTAAATAAAACTACCCCCCCCCCCCGTAAAAACATTACCATGTCCATGTTCTAAATTTACCGTTTTCATAACAATAAATAATCCCTATAATCACTTTCTAAATACTTTGTGTAAACATATTTAATACCTTCTTTCTGGTACATGGTCATTTTACATGGAGCTTGAAACACTAGGTAAGGTGGCAAGACTAGTATACCTTAAGTTCATTAATAATAATGTCCATACTGAATAGTATCACGGTTAATATATGTGAAATAAAAGAATTAAGTTTACGAAGAACCCGTGAGTTAAAGATAAAAATAATGGATATTTTTATTTTTAACTCACGGGTTGTTCTTAGTCAACTTAATTCTTTTATTCCTTACATTAATTGCTTTAACAACTTAATTAAGACACTTTTTGCGGGATTTTCTAAGGCCTACACCATATGTAACATAATAACTCACGGGATATGACGTTACTTACGTCACTTACAATTCCAGGACGAAATAAGCGTCATCAACTTTACTGATTGGAAACCGAAGTTAGTGAGAATTCCTCGCGCGTTTCTGGCTTTGCCCATGTCAAGTTTAGTTCGTGCCTCGCGATCACATGATTTCATTTAAATGGTAACCTTTTCAATAGCGCAAGGATTATAAGCATTTTAGGGTTCGCTTTATGTATGTTCCGCGTGAAACAAGGTCTCATTGAATTTTTTTTCAATGGAAATGTTATACAGAGGCATACTTATGAGAAATTATGTTACATATGCCTACACTTATGAACATTTTTAAAACTGTCGCTTGCTTTTCTGCTTCAATGACTTATCTTAATTTCCTTTTTTTATATAAAGAACCAGAATGCTTCTTTTTCTCGGGCATCTTAATTCAATTCAACGTGACTCTAATTAATATCTATCTAACTAAAACTATTTAACTGAAACTAATAAATGGCTTTCTGCGCGTGCACGTAAAAAAGAAGAGACTCACTGTAACCACGGACACACGACAGATTAAATCGTAGCGATAGACTGCTTTGAAATAGCCATCGAAAACGATTTAAATGCATTTTAGAATATTAAATGCAGGTTCATAATAGCCTGAGAAACAATTAGAATTCTTGAAGATGGCTAGTTTATTTATCATAAAGCTGGATAAACGACAACGAAATAGCAAGCGAGTACATTGAAGTACTGTATTACTTTGCATGGGCTTCCTTCTATTCTTGTGGCCCTAAATGGGTGTACAATAACTGGTGACTTTACCGGGGAGTTGGGGTCCGGCTCTTGTAACCCAAAAGGGTGGTGGCGCACTGGGAGATGTTAGCTCGGATCAAATGGTCCTACCTCCACCTCCGAATTCAGTCAGGTTTGGGCTGGAAACTGAGCTTCGGCTCAGGCTAACGGAGAGGGTCCGTGCAAACTGGCCGCCTCGGCGGATTGGGTAGTCTACTGTGGGGCGGCGGGCCTCCGTATGAGGGCACGGCGGTCCTGTTTCCCGGTCTTTTGGAGCCACACCGGGATCTCCGGTGCCAGCTGTGCCGGGTTACTTGGGCTACTGTGTGCTCGTCGTTTCCCCTTTAGGAGCTCTCTCCAAAGGGTTTGACTCTTTACCTCCATAGGTAGGGTGTCGGCTGGAGTTGCTACAGCATCCACTCTTATTCCCACTGCTGTGTGCGAAGTGGGAATTGGTCCACCCATTGCTGCACCTTCTGCTGGGTTGAGTGGCTTGCGTCAAAGGTGTGACCATCAGTAGTAGGGTACTACTACCCATGCTGGATTTGTCACCTGTCCGGGCTTGGGGACGCTGGCGTAGGGCAGTATCAGGGGTGGCTCAAGGGCCGGGCAACCCGGGCAACTGCCCAGGGCGCCGGTTTGAGAGGGGCGCCGAAATTGAGTTGTGCGCCTTTTCGGTTTACCAAGAATGGGATTTGTTTATACAAATTTTAATGAAAGCATAACATAATTTGAAAAATCTTTAGCTAATTAGAAATACAAATCGTTTTCCCAACCAAAATGACTATATATTTTACAATATCAAATAAACCATAAAATTACGGTCCATATAGTTCTGACGGATGAAGCTTTATCCAGGTATTTTCGTTATAAACCAGGGTAAATAATATTAAGAAGAAAAAGTAGTTGGGCTATACTACAAGAATAGAAGTGTGCCAGAGTTTTTAGCCCGGTGTACCTAGCAACAGGGGCCATATCACCGGGGGCCTATCATCATAGTGCCCTACGCCAACGTCCCCAAGCCCGGACAGGTGACAAATCCAGCATGGGTAGTAGTACCCTACTACTGATGGTCGCACCTTTGACGCAAACCACTCAACCCAGCAAAAGGTGCAGAAATGGGTGGACCAATTAAGAGTGGATGCTATAGCAACTCCAGCCGACACCCTCCCTACGTAGGTAAAGAGTCATACCCTTTGGAGAGAGCTCCTAAAGTGGATCTATGGGAACACAGCGGTCCACATAGCCCGGCACAGCTGGCACCGTAGATCCCGGTGTGCTCCAAAAATCCGGGAAACAGGACCCCCGTGCCCTCATACGGAGGTTCGCCGCCCCACAGCAGACTACCCAATCCGCCGAGGTGGCCAGTTTGCACGGACCCTCTCCGTTAGCCTGAGCCGAAGATCAGTTTCCAGCCAAACCTGACCGAAGTCGGAGGTGGAGGTAGGACCATTTGATCAGAGCTAACATCTCCCAGAGCACCACCACCCTTATGGGTTACAAGAGCCGGACCCCAACTCCCCGGTAAAGTCACCAGTTATTGCACACCCATTTAGGGCCACAAGAATAGAAGGAAGCCCAAAGTAATACGGTACTTCAATATACTTGCTTGTTATTTCGTTGTCGTTTATCCAGCATTATGAATAATAAACTAGCCATCTTCAAGAATTCTATTTGTTTCTCAGGCTATTAAGAAATTGCATTTAATATTCTAAAATGCATTTAAATCGTTTTCGATGGCTAGTTCCAAAGCAGAGTATCGGTAAGATTTACTCTGTCATGTGTCCGTGGTTACAGATAGTTTCTTCTATTTTACGCGCACGCGCAGAAAGCCATTTATTAGTTTTAGTTAAATAGTTTTAGTTAGATAGATATTAATTAGAGTCACGTTGAATTGAATTAAGATGTCCGAGAAAAAGAACCATTTTGGTTCTTTATATAAAAAAGCAAATGAAGAGAAGTCATTGAAGCAGAAAAGCAAGCGACAGCTTTAAAAATGTTCATAAGTGTAGGCATATCTAACACAAGTATGCCTCTGTATAACATTTCCATTGAAAAAAATTCAATGAGACCTTGTTTCACGCGGAACATACATAAAGCGAACCCTAAAATGCAAAAATGCTTATAATCCTTGCGCTATTGAAAATGTTACCATGGAAATGAAATCATGTGATCGCGAGGCACGAACTAAACTTGACATGGGCAAAGCCAGAAACGCGCGAGGAATTTTCACTAACTTCCGTTTCCAATCAGTAAAGTTGATGACGCTTATTTCGTCACGGAATTGTAAGTGACGTAATTAACGTCATATCCCGTGAACAAGGTTTCAGGGCCGTCTTAAGGCATGGGCTAAGTGGGGTACAGCCCAGGGCCCCAGCCAGTTTTGGGGCCCCGGACAGGCCAGCCATACAGCCTCTACTCTAGCGATAAGGGTTTAGTTGGTTAAATATTATATATGCTCATTTAATATTATATATCGCTTAGTTACGTCTAAAGTAAATTGACTCATTGCCCCATCCTGTATCATACGGTACATACCATTTCTAAAACCTAAGAGCGAGTCACTGACAGTAAACATCTTTTTTTCAGTAGACCTATGTTATAATTTTGAAATTAAAAGTTTTGGTATGAATAGTGTGGTTGAGTTTAGGCAACTGACATACAAAGGCTGACCGTGGTGGTACGCAAAGGTCTTAAGAAATAATTTAACCCCTAGCCCAAAAAGGTCTTAAGACGGGCTTGCAAGGTTTCATTAACGAAAATGCTTTTATGGCATACTTATGAGTTATTATGTTACATATGGTGTAGCCCTTAAAAAATCCCGCAAAAAGTCTTTTAATTAAGTTGTTAAAGCAATTAATGTAAGGAATAAAAGAATTAACTTTACTAAGAACAACCCGTGAGATAAAAATAAAAATATCCATTATTTTTTCTTTAACTCACGGGTTCTTCGTAAACTTAATTCTTTTATTTCACATATATTAACCGTGATACTATTCAGTATGGACATTATTATTAATGAACTTAAGGTATACTAGTCTTGCCACCTTACCTAGTGTTTCAAGCTTCATGTAAAATGACCATGTACCAGAAAGAAGGTATTAAATATGTTTACACAAAGTATTTAGAAAATTATTATAGGGATTATTTATTGTTATGAAAACGGTAAATTTAGAACATGGACATGGTAATGTTTTTACGGGGGGGGGGGGGGTAGTTTTATTTAGTCTCAAAATAAGAGGGGCGCCAAAAATCCCCCTTGCCCGGGTGAGAAAAATGTCTTGAGCCGGCCCTGGGCAGTATGATGATAGGCCCCCGGTGGTATGACCCCTGTTGCTAGGTGCACCGGGCTAAAAATTCTGGCACACTTCTATTCTACTACTTTTTCTTCTTAATATTATATACCCTGGTTTATAATAAAATACCAGGATAATGCTTCATCCGTCAGAACTATATGCACCGTAATTTTATGGTTTATTTACTATTGTAAAATAAATAGTCATTTTGGTTGGGAAAACGATTTGTATTTCTAATTAGCTAAAGATTTTTCAAATTATGTTATGCTTTCATTAAAAATTTTATAAACAAATCCAATTCTTGGTAAACCAAAAAGGCGCACAACTCAATTTCGGCGCCCCTCTCAAAACGGCGCCCTGGGCAGTTGCCCGGGTTGCCCGGCCCTTGAGCCGCCCCTGTCAGAAATACATGTATTTCTGGTATTATATATCTGTATTTTTATTTATATGCTTATTTTGAATTGGGTTTTTGGCGGGTTTTATTTCTGCTTTAAAATTCTGGATTGGGTCTTTGGTATTTCCTGGATTATATTCGATGCTGGTTTTGTGTATGTATTTTGTATTTTTTTCGACTGTGCTCCTCGTTTGTGAGTGAGCCGCCCTGTTCCAAAAGGGTTGTCAGTAAATAAATCTTAAATCTTAAATCTTCCCTCCGAAGACCGCACGCGGAGCAAGTGCGCGCGGGGAACAGAGCGCTGTTAAAGCCTGTTATTGCGCGAACAGCGCGTGATTAAAGTCCTAAAACGTCACCCAGGTCATGGCCGTCTCGAGATCTGCTTCGCGCTCATAGCGGCCCAGGCAAAGATTTCCTCTCCTATGTATTTCCGCGAATACCTTTTTTTAACACTAGGAGCGCTGTCCGAGCCCCCCCTTAAATGTAAAAAATCAGCGGGATATTTAATAGTTTTCTATGGCGGTAAATTCAACTAGTTAATCATTTTTGCATTGTTTTTCAAAAACTTCTGGAAAGTTTGGGATATACAACTTATGATTTGATCTTTATCTAATAAGTTTTCATTTAAAACATTTATTTAATTAAAGTAATATGCTTATATTGAGTTATATTAGTTAATTGCTAAGCCTAACCAAAGTTTATTTTGTTTTTCACTGGTTTCAAGTTTTTAAACCAGTATTCACATTTATTTTATCAGAATTTTAAATAAATAACCAAAATATTATTCATATTATTTAATAAATAGCTTTAATATTCTTTAAATTAAGTTAACATTTCTCAAACTTTAGTTTTAAAATCAGAACAAGTGTCCATTCTTTGCTAGAAAATTATTTTCCTCAATATCTAGAAAAAGTTCAAACCACCTGCGAGAAGAAAATATTGACAAAGGAAACATATGAATCTATTAGAATAACTTCATTGTCTACAATATCTTGCGTGTCATACCTCCTTAAATCTGGTTTCCAGTTTGTCTTGACAAGAAATGTAACGAGCGATGCTATTGAAATGTTTTTCAGCATTCTCAGGCAAATGGCTGGAGGGAATGACATGCTGGATGCAAGAGCCACTATATTCAGTTTGGAATCCATCCTTAAGAGATGCACTATATCATTATTTATTTATTTAGAGGTTATCTACAAAGCCGCATAGGCCAACTTATGTGTAGACTTACAGAATCGCAGGATTAAAAATGAACAGAATATAAAAAATTGTATAAAAGTAAGCAAAAAAAAATAATAATAGTAATAATAATGAGAATAATTAAAAGAAAAAATTAAGAAAACGAGTAAAAAATAATTACGAGATCATGACCAGGCAGATAAATGTTCAGATAATAAATAGCGGAATTTGTGATAGTTAGATTGTGTCACAATATTTGATGGCAAAGCATTCCAATCGGTAATGAAACTATGGGAAAAAGAATTTAGTCAAAAACCTAAAACATCTAACGTTCCCCAAGACAGCTTCACAGATCTATCAGCCATGATTGATACTAGACTCGATGAATTTTCCACTATTTTTAACGGCAATGAAGTTACATTACCATCTGAAGTTACTGACATACTAAATGCTTTGGACGGCTAGCAAGTATCGCATACTTGGCTGATTATGTAGTACAAATCCTAGAAGAAAAACATTTTTGCGAATTGTGCCTAATTCTGACTCACCATTTAAATTATCCGACAGAGGAAACCTTAGGTATCCCCAGCAAAGCTTTATCATGTTAATGGCTAATATTGGATATAGTAACAACATTCTAGAGAGAGCTGTACCCTATCTTTGGGATTCACCTGCAATTTTTAAAAACATTGAAATCCACTTGTGGCCAAAAATTGCTCTATGCCCTTACATCCAATGTGATTTGAATAATAATCACCCGAATGAAATTGCTGATTTAATTTGTAGAAAGGTCGTACCCCTAATTATCACAAATATTACCAAAACTCTGTCCACAAAATTTTAGAAAGTGAAAGAACTTGTGCATAAGCCTCTTTCTCAAAAAGTACTCAAGTCGTAAATTCTAAATTTTTCCTATCTATTGTTTAGTTGTGTATCATTCAGTGGGAAATCCACCTTGGTTTATTATATTTATCAGATTTAAATACCTTCCAAGTTTCCATCACTATTTTCATTCATAGAGATCTTCCAAGTGACAGTTAGTTAATCCATGCCAGTATAAATCATCATTATATGTTAACTCATATTCCACCTAGTCAACACATAAATTATCACACGTTAACCCATATTTCAACTAGTCAATATTTGAATAAATAAGCATACTATGTTAAACAATATTCCAACTAGTCCTGTATAAATTATCATTATAATACATCATCCTATATTCTTAAAAAAACAAGTTAATACCTTAATAATAAACTTTTACATAATCTTCAAGAGAAGTCACATTTGTTTTCTTTTAAAATTCATTTATTTTACTACTTTAATTCAATTAAGTTTTTAAACATTAATACAAAACACAGCATCTGGAAGTTACTACATAACAAAAATACAGCTGTAAGGAGTTTGTTTACATTTTTATACAGAAACGTCGACGGTGACTTCTGGCTCCAGAATGACCAAATTTCAATAACGTTTTTCAAAACTTTACTTTGCGTTAAAAAATCTGAAGAGGTGTTTAAATTTTTTATTATTAATTCACTTAAATATTACTAAAAAAATATTTTACAAAAAATTACACATTACGCGATAATAATTGAAATTCCAAAGTTCCGCGCCGTTCCTCCCATTCGATAACATGGCTGTGAATTTTCTCAAGGGGGGGCTAGACTAGCGCCATAAAACTATGTGAGAAGTTTTTGAACTAATTTCCCATACGCGATTTTCGTACGATCGCCTGGGCCGCTATGAGCGCGAAGCAGATCTCGAGACGGCCGTGCCCAGGCGATCGTACGAAAATCGCGTATGGGAAATTAGTTCAAAAACTTCTCACATCGTTTTCTGGCGCTAGTCTAGCCCCCCCTTGAGAAAATTCGCAGCCATGTTATCGAATGGGAATTTCAATTATTATCGCGTAATGTGTAATTTTTTGTAAAATATTTTTTTAGTAATATTTAAGTTAATTAATAATAAAAAAGTTAAACACCTCTTGAGATTTTTTAACGCAAAGTAAAGTTTTGAAAAACGTTATTAAAATTTGGTCATTCTGGAGCCAGAAGTCGCCGTCGACGTTTTCTGTATATAAATGTAAACATAAACACGTGGTTCTCCTTACAGCTGTATTTTTGCTATGTAGTAACTTCCAGAGGCCTTTGTTTTGTATTAATGTTTAAAAATTTATTTTAATTAAAGTAGTGAAATAAATGAATTTTAATTAACTAACTGACACTTGGAAGATCACTATGAATGAAAATAGTGATGGAAACTTGGAAGGTACTTAAATCTGATAAATATAATAAACCTATGTGAATTTCCCACTGAATGATACACAACTAAAAATTTAGAAAACTAAAATTTACAACTTGAGTACTTTTCAAGAAAGAGGCTTATGCACAAGTTCTTTCACTTTCTCAAATTTTGCGGACAGAGTTTTGGTAATATTTGTGATAATTGGAAGTACGACCTTTCAACAAATTAAATCAGCAATTTCATTCGGTGATTATTATTCAAGTCACATTGGATGTAAGGGCATAGAGCAATTTTTGGCCACAAGTGGATTTCAATGTTTTTTTAAAATGGCAGGTGAACCCGGAGATAGGGTACAGATCTCTCTATGAATGTTGTTACTATAGCCATTAACATGATAAAGCTTTGCTGCGGATACCTAAGGTTTCCTCTGTCGGACAATTTTATCAATCCAACTAATGGTGAGTCAGAATTAGGCTGTGATACATTTTCAAGGCACAATTCGCAAAAATGTTTTTCCTCTAGGATTTGTACTACATAACCAGCCAAGTATGCGATACTTGCTAGCCGTAAGGTGCATCTCTGTGTATCTGGGTACTCATAACTTCAGATGGTAACGTAACTTCATTGCCGTTAAAAATAGTTGAAAATCCATCGAGTCTAGTATCAATCATGGCTGATAGATCTGTGAAGCTGTCTTGGGGAACGTTAGATGTTTTAGGTTTTGTTAATGATATAGTGCCTCTCTTAAGGTAGGATTCCAAACTGAATATAGTTTATCTTGCATCAAGCATGTCATTCCCTCCAGCCATTTTCCTGAGAATGCTGAAAAACATTTCAATAGCATCGCTCGTTAAATTTCTTGTCAAGACAAACTGGAAACCAGATTTAAGGAGGTATGACACGCAAGATATTGTAGACAATGAAGTTATTCTAATAGATATTATAGATTCATATGTTTCCTTTGTCAATATTTTCTTTAATTTGCGGATCTTTAGACCTTGATAGTAATCATTTTCCTTAAAATGTCCCACTACAAACAAATCTTGCATGATGCGTAAGCTTCATTGACCCCAAAATCTTTTCTAGATATGTTCTTAGTCCATAATTTGCATAAACTTTCATCAACTGGAAACTGATGAAATTATACATTGATATTCTTCTTAGATTCACAGAATGGAACACAACAAATTTTTGTGGTGGGCATTTTTGCAAATTAAAAATAGGCAATATTTTAAAACTTAAGTTTGAGAAATGTGAACTTAATTTAAAGAATAATAAAGGTATTTATTAAATAATATTGTGGTTATTTATTTAAAATTCTGATAAAAAATGCGAATACTGGTTTGAAAATTGTTAAAAACAAAAGAAACTTTGGTTAGGCTTAGCAATTAACTAATAAAACTCAATATAAGCATATTACTTTAATTAAATAAATGTTTTAAATGAAAACTTATTAGATAAAGATCGAATCATAAGATGTATATCCCAAACTTTCCAGAAGTTTTTGAAAAACAATGCAAAAAGGATTAACTAGTTGAATTTACCGCCATAGAAAACTATTAAATATCCCGCTAATTTTTTACATTTAAGGGGGGGCTCAGACAGCGCTCCTAGTGTTAAAAGAAGGTATTCGCGGAAATACATAGGAGAGGAAATCTTTGCCTGGGCCGCTATGAGCGCGAAGCAGATCTCGAGACGGCCGTGCCCAGGTTTACAGGTTTACACATAGACATAATAAAGAAATAGACCCAAGATTCTACGGGGGTTAAATACGGGAGTGATAACGAGCAGACAACCGGTATTTGTTCTGTATTCCTGTGGTACCACGTTTAAGCGACGCCTGTCGATTAGCCGAGAAAATACAAAATCATCACGTGACACGTCACACATGTTCGTGTTTGTAATCTTTTAGGTACTCTGACGTGATTCGCGAATATTTTGGCTGTGAGAATTTAAAATAAGGTAAATTTTTTTTATAATTTTTAAATAAGTCAATTAATTCTTTCAAAACCCAAATAAAAAGCAGCAGATGATCTTATAATTAAAAACATAAAATTATATTTGCGAAATGATATTTTGTCAAAGGCTTAAGTAACTATCCGGTTTGTTGTGGAACTTGTGGTTATGGCTTGTTATGGGAATATTCTGAGATTCTAAATTGTAAACAAAAGTAAATGGAATTTCGATGAAAAGGATGATTCTACTAAAGGTATGTAGCTATTGTCCTTGAAAAAAAATTAGCTTTGACAATTTAAGTCTGATGGCTTGACCCTTCATTTCTAGATTTTTGTAGGTTTAATTATGTTATTATAATTTGAGTAAGATCTCCTTGGTTTTTAGCCAATTTTGTTTAGTTGCTCTCTATAAAAGAAATGTAGTCTAAGAACTAGAACTTGCTGTATTATGAAATATTGTTGGCATGGACATCTTACCAGATCACCATGAACATGTTTGATCCTGAAGTTGGAATCGAACATCATCATTAAGAAAGTTATTAATTTATATTGCAAGCTCAGACTCCACAAATTAGAGAAGGACAAAAATCTAGAAATGAAGGGTCAAGCCATCAGACTTAAATTGTCAAAGCTAATTTTATTTCAAGAACAATAGCTACATACCTTTAGTAGAATCATTCTTAATCCAAGGTAGAATCAAAATTCCATTTACTTTTGTTTACAATTTAGAATCTCAGAATATTCCCATAACAAGCCATAACCACAAGTTCCACAACAAACCGGATAGTTACTTAAGCCTTTGACTAAATATCATTTCGCAAATATAATTTTTTGTTTTTAATTATAAGATCATCTGCTGCTTTTTATTTGGGTTTTGAAAGAATTAATTGACTTATTTAAAAATTATAATAAAAATTTACCTTATTTTAAATTCTCACAGCCAAAATATTCGCGAATCACGTCAGAGTACCTAAAAGATTACAAACACGAACATGTGTGACGTATCACGTGATGATTTTGTATTTTCTCGCCTAATCGACAGGCGTCGCTTAAACGTGTTACCACAGGAATACGGAACAAATACCGGTTGTGCTAGTTATCGCTCCCGTATATTTTTGGCAAATCAAACTCCGCGTAAGGTGTCTATTTCTTTATTATGTCTATGGGTTTACAGGTTTATTGGTAGCCGTAGTTATACACCCTTTTATAACAGGGCGGCTCCGACACAGGGCCGGAGCACAGCCTACAATTTTAGCGTTTTAAAGTTACGAAAATTATAACAACATTTAAAACTATAACGTCCTCATACCATAAACACTCTACAAACGCCAAACAATAAAAAATAAAATACAAATATAAGTCGTATTAAAAGTCTTATTAGTCTTATTAGTCTTATTAGTCTTATTAGCCTTATTAGGCGGCTCAACTTCTTTTCCTTTACACATCTCAGCCACCCTTACTTCAAGTTGACCAATGTCTTTTATCACTTAATTCCTATCATCCCTAGCATCCTCTGACAAAAACAAGAAACGTAAAAGGGTCAGTGCAACTTATCGCAGCGCCATTGCTCCCTGGCATTGTGCCATTCCAACAAGATACATTTAACTCCTACAGGGTTCCAATCAGAGCGCCCAAAGCCAACCATATCTTTGAGAGACGAGTCAAACCATTCAGCCCTCCAGTCATTACTCGTGGTACTCGTACCCACAGCAGGACACTCCGCCAAAACATGTTCAATATCTTCATAATACCACCCGCACAAAGGACATTCAGGTGAGCAGTCTGTCAGCTGACTCTGACGCCCCGCTGTCAACAGTGACCCAGATCGGGCCTGGAACAGCAAACTGCTGCTCTTTGTTCCGTCATAAAACATCTCCGGAGCTGGTTTTTCCTTAGCCGAGTATTGTCGTAGGCTGTCTTTGCTCAGCACTCTAGCCTTCCAAGCACATTCAGACGCCTTTTTTACCTCGTTCTCCACTATGTTGATCCGCTGTATATACGTTTCAGCCGTTCCTCTGTTTGTACCAGCCCCATGCGAACGATCCAGACGCTCCACAGCTTTTGTCCACTCCGTGCGAATCCCATTTTTTCGTATATAGAGGAACATTTTCTTTACTAGCCTTCTCTCAGGGAGAAATTTAAGTCTTCCCAAATACTTCAATTTACTCTTAGCTTCCCTATCACGAAACAGGCTCCACCCCATTTCACCTTGGATCGCAGCATCTGCTTCCATTGGACCCGCAATTAGGAGTGTTTTACCAACATCCCGCTGAGCTCTATCCAATACCTCTAGAGTTTTGGGTGAATAACAGATTACCTCGTTCGCAAAAGTCAAGGCAGGGACAGCCACAGTTTTCCAAATGATACGACCTATTGCATATGGGTTATAGGACTCCCTTGCTGAGGTGCACACACCCCAACGAAACCTTTGCGCCTTCGTAATGAGTGCTCTCTCTCTTGTTTGCTGTTTGAGATCCGTGTTTTCAATATTTACGCCCAAGTACGTGTATTCTGTGACCTCCTCCATTTCGCGACCCTGGAGCAGAAGGATCTGGCCTGGTGGACCGTTGGAGGACATAAATTTTGATTTCACAAAACTGAAGGTAAGCCCCACATCCTTTGCAAATGAGCTTGCTATATCAAGTAGTCCCTGCATGTCGTTGGGGTTGTTCGCGAATAAAACTATATCGTCAGCGAAGAAGAGGTAGGCCAGGCTGAAGCCGTAATTTTCTGAGGTCATCGGAGGAAGCATCGCTCGTATACCAGAGGCATCTAACTTCCTGGCCAGCGGGTCCAAAAACGCAATGAAAAGGATGGGGGACAGAGGACAGCCTTGACGAAGGCCCACTAAGCTTTTAACCGCTGGAGTCGATACTCCATCCAGCCTATAGGAGTAATCACAATGTTCGTACAGACTCTTTATTGCCATTGACAGCGGCCGAGGTATGCCCATTTCATCTAGTCTTTTCCATAAAAAGTCTCTCGATACACTGTCATACGCCTTCTGAAGGTCCAGGAAAGCCACCTTAAGAGGAATTGATCTAGATCTTGAAATTTCAAGCAGGTGGCAGATAACAAACAGATGATCCCCAATACGCCGATCCCTTCTAAAACCATCTTGGCCCTCACTGAGTAAGTCATTGTCTTCCAAGGTCTCACTCAAACGGTCCTTTAAAATCAAGGCAAAAAGTTTGTACAACACTGAAGTGACTGCAATCGGCCTATAGGAGTCCATTTCCGTAGGATCCTTTCCTTTCCCTTTGAATATTAGAGACACCTTTGCTGTATGCCACGAGATAGGAACAACGCCATTATCGAGGATACCGTTAAAAATCATACACAGAGCAGAGCAGGCTCGAGGGCCGAGGTGTTTAAGACACTCGGCATAGATGCCATCCAAACCAGCTGCTTTACCCGACTTTAGACCTTGTATGGCTCGAATGACTTCTATCACAGTGAATTGTAACGGAGCAAAATCAGGGGTCGGATTAGGACATCCCGAAATTGGGGCCGGCGCCGAGAGTAGTTCTTGTTCAAGATCATACACATACTCAATAATCCTCTCTATAATTTCATCGCGGGTATGGAGCAGCGAGCCCCGCTTAGCCTTCAGACCCCGGCCCGATCTCTTAACAGACTTGCTGGAATTACGTAGCTTTTTCAGGTAGCGCCAAAATTTTTTTCCTTTGTCCTTCCCTGCACTACAGATACTTTTTTCAAGTTTCTTGTCAAACGCTCTCTTCTTTACCGCAATCAGAGATGTGGCCGATGTTTTAGCGGCTCTGTACCGTTGCCACAAGCTCAGAATAATTTCCGGAGACTGTCCGGAGGCCAACGCTTTTCGATGCTGTCTATTTGCTTCCTTTCGTTTATTAATTGCCGCTTTCACTTCACCATCCCACCACTGCTTCGGTTTATACCCTGTTTTTCCCTTTGCGGTACCTGTTGGTTTCCTTTGAAGAGTAGCCATCATGGTATCACGCATTGCCGCTGTGAAGTCTTCATAATTTTGCAGCCCCTGTTCAGCAAGCTCCTCCATTCTATTGCGGAAGGCAACTAAACTATCTTCATCATCTAATATCCAGAATACTGGTAGTTCATTTACATCTTTTGTATGTTCTGTCGACAGAGGTAAGGCCCCCCCCCCTTGTGGCGGCTGAAAATTCATTGCCACAAAAATGGAGTTATGGTCACTACCCACGCTCGAGTCGCCAGCTTCGTCTATTTTCATTTCTACTACATTATCAATCAACTCTTCACTACATAAAACGTAATCAACAGTGGTGCGCGAGTCTCTACCATGCCAGGTGAATTTACCGTTACAGCAAGGAGTCAAGTTAGCAATAACCAAATTATTCATATCCACAAAAGTCTTCATACGCAGGCCGTTAATATTTTCTTCTTCCAGTTCCGCAATGTGTCCATTAAAATCGCCCATCAAACATATTTTGTGGCCTCGTCGTTGTTCAAATAAAATGTCTTCCTGCAGGCACGTATATATATTCTCATTCCAATCAATAACTTTCGGTTGCGTACCTGCCGCACAGTATATCACAGCAAAGCTGACTTTGGGAAACGCTACATGGCTGAACCACATATGCTCCCGACAGCGGCGGTGAATTATGATATCCTCAGACTGCGGTAAAACAATACCAATTCCCCCCAGTCTCTTCTCCTTCTTGGTGCGATTGACTCCCTCCCACTTAAATGAGCTTGGCAACCCAGGAGGGGTTTCCCCATCTCGGAGGTGTGATTCTACCACCCCAAAAAACATTAATCTTTTCTTTTTCAAAATCTGGGCCATCTCTTCCCACCTTTGGAAACCCCTACCGCCCTGGATGTTAAGAAAACCAAAGGCCGGTCGACTGCATTTGCGCTTCTGGCTCTGTCTTTTACCCCTCTTGACTCGTTTTTTCTTAGAATAATAAGAACTACTGATAGCTTCATCCCTTGTAGCAGCACCACAATTGAAAGAGAGGGAGACAGGCAAAGGGTTTAAAACTTTAGTATTTATAGACGAAGAGGTATTTTCAAAAACTTCCATATGTTCAATAAACGTACACAATGCATTATCAATGGATATGCTAGGGGTTACGGCAGAAACTTCACTCGCTATATCATTCCCAAACAAGTCTGTAGTACATATTACATCACTATTTACATTCAATACACACGTTTTGTTACACAAATGTAGGTAGGAGGCGTGGACTTCACTCTCTGGGGATGTGAAACTCTGGCGAGTGTCTTTAATCAATATTTGGTGAGGGTCGCCAACATCGGCAGTTGTGGGCGACCCTTTCGCCCGTTTTTTTCATCTTCTCTTATGTTAGACCTGTCCGTATTTTTGTCATCGTTACTAGCAGCGTATTTTTCATTGGAACGTTCATTTACCCGTAGATTGCTACGACGATATCTAGGGGCACGTTGTCTAAAACCGCCACGGAAAAACGTATTACGCATTCTGTTGCTAAGACGTTGAATCAGAGGTCTGTCCACATAAAGGGCAAAAGAAGGAAGTTCCGCTCCTGCATTCTCATTTAATTTCCTGGCCTCGGATAATATATAATCCCGAGTCGCCATCGAATCTAGAGTGATTTTAATTGGTTGAAACTTACGATCCGAGCTCCTCCCCATACGACAGCAGCGAACCACATCGAACTCTTTGGTCAAAAATAGTCGCCCAACCAGCCATTCTTTCATCCCTTCCGGACCCTCAATAGCCTCCTCTACCTTATAAGCTATAATATTCTTTGTTATATCCTCCTCTTCGGGACCACGACCCGCGGTAACCCCAGTTTGTTGGAGAGCCGAAATAAGTTGTTTTTGTTCTTCAACCTGCTGTACCAAACTCTTCATTGTGCTGCTCATTTCTGTAATATTCTGCTGCGAGGATAGTACCTCAGATCGTTGTTGAGCTTGTTCAGCCGCCATTCCCTGAAGACGAGTGTCTAGTATTTTATCTCTTTGGTCTAAATCTTTCATAATCGTAACATGCATATCCGTAACACACCACTTTATGGTCCTATCCAAGGAACTATTTGCACGTTCCAAAGCCTCAAAATTATTCATAACTTCCATTTGCTGAGTCTGTAATTCTCTTCGCATGACCATCTCTAGACCCGACATGATACTTGCTAAGGTGACCGCTTCAGTTAACAAACCGGTTGCCGGGGGTACATTATCACCTGTAGAGCGCACAATTACCATATCAGGGGACAATTCCATCTGTAGGTCTGCCTTCACAGTGGGTCCCACTTCTGCTGTAACACACTCTAGGCACACGTACATATCGGATATATTTTTAGGAATTTTTTCATCCTCAGAAACCACAATTCCAGTACATTCCAAATGATACCAAAACTCACACTTTAAACACTGAAGCCATCTATCCGGCAACTTGGAACCTTTATTTAGTGGACAATCAGAGTTCCCGCATTTTGGACAGACATCAGTTGCAATATCCTTTCCTTGTCGACCGTCTTTACCTCTTCTCTGACTACCACCACCAGACCTTTGACTAGAGTTGTACGGCATATTTCCGTTTCCCGGCGTCAGGCCCAAAATACAAAAGAAACACCTAGCTCGCAGACCCTTAGCCTCTTAACCCGCACTCCCGTCGAGCGCGGGCCGCCTCAGATCCACAAGCCACTCAGCTAAAACTAAAGCCTTTGTCTAGACACGGCCAACTTTGATTTCTCGCACATCTCTCGCGCTACAGCGGCCATCTAATTCGTTGACGTTTCTGTGTTAACCTATGAGCAAAAGATGTGTATGACGTCAGCGCCCCTAGCGGATTATTATTTTTAGTATAGTTTTTACATTGGGGACAATATAACCACCGAGCGTGGCGCTGAACTCCTACACATTATAGTACAGTTTATAGGGGGAAAATCCTTGCTCGCGGAATTTCGACGAATGTGTTGGCCGTAGTAGCGCGAACAGCGCGTGATCAAAGTTGGCCGTGGTCTAGAATACGTTCAGATAGCTTAAATCTTGACGGGTTTGTGCCAGAGTTATTCCTAAAATAATAACGTCCAAGAAACGCCAATATCTATATAATAAGGGGTATATATACATATAGATTAGCTAAGCCTAATTCTTAAACCAAAAAATGGCAGATCGCTTGGCGGTAAATTTCGCTCGTTTAAAAATTAATTTCTCGTCATTAAAAAAATATACAATTTTACGACTGATATTTTTGAGTTTATTTAAACATGATCTTTCAAATAGACCCAAGTTTTACCCAACCTGGACTTTTCCTTTAATCTAATTCTTTAGTTACATAAGAAAATTTCTTAATAACTTTTTCTGTTTGGTCACTACTAATGTCAGCGTGAAATACAACTCTAACAGTGTTTTTTCTTCTCCCTGGACTTGCTTTAACAAAAATATATTCTCCTATTTCATCTTTTTCAGGTTGAGTAACCTGTGAAAGGACATTAATCAGAAAATTATAGTATTTAGAATGACATATTAGGGCTGCTAACCTCATTCAATCGTTTACACAACATAGTTGGTACAATTTTTGACGTGTCCAACGTTAAATTAACAATATTCGTTTGTACTCTGTCTAGGTCAACACTGATCACTCTATTTCCCAATTCATGGATGCCTGAAATCTTAAAGTTAGTTAACCCTGTATAAGTACAATAATATTATAATAAAGTACAAACTGTTAGCTAATTTCTTTGCATTTTTATGATCATCTGACAATCTTTCTATCAAATGTCTCAAAGAAAATAAACCAGCTGCAGCTAAAATTCCCACTTGACGCATGCCCCCGCCCAAAAGTTTTCTGTAACGAACACCTCTGAAAGAGATAAGCAAAACATGTTTTACATTTTACAATAAAGGTAAGATGATTTCTACATTACCTGGCAATGAAATCTTTGGTACCAGCAATTACGGTTCCAGCTGGAGCACACAAACTCTATTTGGTTAAAATTATGAGAGGAAAAATTTTAATATCACACTACTCTGGGGGTTGGGGGATACACAAATACTTTGGATAAACAGGCTGAAACGGAATCAGAATATTGCAATAGTATACTGGGAGCTAAGCCAAGATACACAGAGGCATTCATAATTCTAGCTCCATCAATGTGAATTGGAATGTTATTTGATTTTGCCAAATTGTAGACCTAAAATAATTAAGGAGTTTACAATATAAATACAATGGCACTTTATAAAAAATTCAAAACCTTTTCAAGGTAAGACAGTGGCATAACTGTTCCACCACTCAAATTATGAGTGTTCTCCAAACAAATTAGTCCCGTTTTGGGCAAATGGCAATCATCCCCATAACGAATTTTTTCAGAAATTTCGTCAATATCAAATGTACCGTCATATTTAGTAGATAATGTCCGATGATGAACACCAGCTACCTATTTTTTTTAGCATTTATAATTAATGACAAAGAAACTGGAAGGAAAACTGATCATTAGAAAAAAAGCTCTGAAAACTACTAATTTTTCTCATGCACAATATAAGTGGGTTCTTAAAATGTATATTCTAGTGTGTCTTTCTTTTACAATGATAATATATGCATACAACCTCTAATATAAATTTAACTACATGGAATAGACTTTAGCTTATTAATTTTAATAGCCAATCAAACCTGGGCTATTCCTCCTTGTTCAAACATATGGATATGTGATTGATCTCCTACTAGAATCTCTTGACCTCTAGTATGGCAATGCACCATCACAGATATCAGGTTCCCCATAGTCCCCGATGGTACAAATAACGCAGCCTCCTTGCCAAACAATTTTGCTGCATACTCTTCCAATTCTGTTATTGAAAAATGTTTCACTGTTATATTTAAACTTAGTATGTAGACATACCATTAACAGTTGGGTCTTCACGATAAACATCATCACCAACTGTAGCTTCAGCCATAGCTGTTCTCATGGCTGGACATGGTTTAGTCACTGTATCACTTCTTAAATCGATTATTTCATTCTGAAGAGCCATTTTAATGGAACTTAGTTTCAAGTTATTTTAGGTTTAAATGCCACAGGTTACAATTAGTATTTATCTAATAAATCCGCCTAGTTCAAAAGACCTTGAGGCTTGAGCAAAACCTTGGATAGGGAAAACGATAGGGGCACATTCACAAAGATCTCTTTGTAACATACAGGACCATTATAACCAATCCAAAATATTAAAAAAAACACTTAAATAAAATACGCATTTAAAATTTAATCGAGAATCCATACTGAATTATGACCGAAGTAAAAATTACAGAAACTTTTTTTAAAGGAATGTTAACATTTGGAATAAGGCACAAGAGAAATTAAAATATCCTAAGTGTTTTCCCCCATTTTTGTAACACTAACAGACAGAAAAACTTTTAAATGCTGAAGTTTTTAACTTATTGTACGGCCAGTTTGATAATTAACTAGAAGTTATACATTCCATAAATAATTTTATATCAAATTACTCAAAACAGTTAAGATTGTATATTTTTTTTTTTTTGAAAAGAGGGGATATTGCTCGAGGCGAGAACTAGAGCTTTCAACTTCCTTTTAACATTTAAGAATAATTATTTTTTTAAAAAGATTGTATAATTATAAATATCCTACCAACAGCAAAATATTGAAAAAACACAGCAATATAGAGGATTGAATTTTGTAAAACACGCTTAACAATTGTACTACAAGATCAATATTTTGGCCAAAATGTTTTTTCCTAAGCTTTATGAGCGAGATAGAGGTTAACGTAAAAATTCTCCAACGCCAGATCAACAAACTGCTATAAATGTTCGATATGTTACTTCACATTTCAGAGTTTTTGAAGTTACAGAACAAAAAAAACCCCTACATTTGAAATATCATTTATCCTTAAAATATATATAAAAAAATGGATAATTTTGTAAAGAATTACTTATCAAAACTAGGGAAGTGATATAATTAACTTAGTTTACTTTGGGATCTCCCCTATAATTTGAAGATAGATTTAAAGGATTTACAAACTTTATTCTGTCATTAATTATTAATAAATTTAAGGAAAAAATTAATATATTTACAGAAAACTCTATGGCCTTAAGCAATTATACAGCTCATAATTTAAAACTTTGTACTCTAGTAAGTAACTTCTTTTTTGTTCAAAATATACAGCTATTACTTAACGAGAGGAATTAAAAATTGGACTTATTTCCCCCATTTGATGCCCTAATTTTATTAAATTGTTAGTAATTATAGTAATAGGAATTTTCAATTTACCGGTATTGTAGTAAATAGATTATATTAATTTATCACAACATGAGAAAGTTTCAAAAATAGATTAGAGAATGATTTCATAGTAATTGCTTCTTTTTAATTCCTACACTCAGAAAATTATCATAAGTCATTTTTTTCATAATTCACTTAAAACGTAGCCCCACTTTCGGTTCCCAGAGTAATAAAAATGGCACATGAAATATAACGAGCGATGACTTGAGTTTAACAACCAGGACTACAAAAAGGGTGATTTTTGTTTTTTCGATGAAAATCCTTACTTTCACTTATTTGCAACACCACCTCAAGAGACATTGGATAGTTACATTATTTAGAAGACAAAAGAACGTTTCCTTTATATTCCGGAAGAAGATTGCAGTCGACCTTTAGCTCTACGCCTGGCTAATTCGGAAGCGGAAACTGGTTCTAAATTTGGAGTTTTTGGGAAATTGGTAATGGCTCTAAAAGTAGCATCAACGGCTCCCTAGAGCAGAGATAAATAAATAAATTGTCAATTCCCATATATTTGAGAGGAACAAAACATCAATTTTTTACCTTAACCAAGTGCGGTTCTTGGCGAACTAGCGGCAAATTGCAATCCGGTAAATGTTGCTTATATTTAACCCAACCATGATTTAAAACATCAATTGCTCTATACCGTTGCTTCGGATCAACATGCAACATCCATTGAACCAAATGCTGAGAGAGACCAAATACATATTTGCTAAATGTTAAACCATCGCTAATAACAAGATAATGGTAATTATAAAATTACCTTTGCAGGAGTTGAAACTCTCGCCCAATTTCCGGATGAAACATCCAGCTTCCCTTCACCTATTCTAGCTAAAATTTCCGTCGGAGTATCGTTTGGGCCATTAGCAAAGGGTGTGTGACTAATAAAAATGGAAAAGCATTATAATTTACATGACACAAATGTTAAATAACGGTATACCCAGCAAGCATGGTGTATAAGAGAACTCCCATACTCCAGATATCACAAGCTTCATCATAGCCCTGTTTTTTGAGCACTTCAGGTGCCACAAAGTTAACTGTGTAACATGGAGTCATCAAAAGTCCATTTTCAGCCCTCATTTGCTTCGAAAAACCAAAATCGCAAATTCTTAAGGATTCAGGAACACCAGACTTGTCAGCGTACATTATATTCGATGGCTTTAAGTCTCTATGCACAACCTGAAAGACCCAAAAAATGTCAAAGGAAGAATATGACAGACCTGGTGATTAGTTAAGAAATTTTACCCCATTATCATGCAAATACTTCACAGTGGCAGCTATAACCTCAATCACTGCACTTGCTTCTTTCTCGTTGAAAGTTTTCTGATTCAAAATCCTGTCTAAAAGTTCACCACCTTTTAAAAGTTCCATGACGAGATAAACTGATGTAGCATCTTCATAAACCTATAGACAATTTCTTTTATCAATAAAGCAGATAGTAAAATATGTAAAACATACATCGTAGAGTGTCACAACGTTTAAATACTGCCCATATCTCATGAGTATCTCAGTTTCTTCTTGGCAGTCTTTCTTAGCTTTATTGATGATCTATTAAATAAGTTTGTGATAATAATGTTAGATAATACGTCGGAAGGCACTGGTAACCCTTAGTCTTACTTTTACAGCATATTCTTTGCCAGTTTCCTTGTGGATACACCGTTTGCATACAGAATACGACCCAATGCCTAATTCTTCTTTAATCTCGTACTCTTTCAAAATCGAATCCTTGAAACTAGAAGTCCTCTCGTTTAACTGCCAGGAAAGACACCAAGCGCAAAACTTTTAAAATGAAATCATTAAAAATACGAAAGGTACACATCACTTAAAAGCCTAAAGAATGAAAATTCAAACCGCTACCCTATTTAAAGGCTCATTTTCAGAGTGATTTTCGTAACCTTCTTCAATTAGACTAGAAGCAACAAAACTAAACCCACGAAAGAGTTCATGAGCATTAGCGCTTGGAGGAACACCTGGCGAATCTAGATTTGAACAAATTTATATTTGAAAGAAAATAACTGCCTGAATATTAATTTTTTTTGTACCTTCCGGAGTTCTGTTTGTAAACTCTTTATCAAAGTAGACAGTATGATCTGAGCGCGAAACAGCTGGTATGAAAGGTGGGTTTACTTCGTGACGGTAAAGTTTTTCAAAATCAATCGTTGCGAAGAATGCATGTGACTTAATATCACTAACTCCATTGGGACCTGATCCTGATAAGAAATTATGTCAATAGATAAAAAAAAATTTCACCAAAAATAAACTGACTTACTACATACCCAATCGATTGGCAGGATTTCTTTTAAAGAGCGCTCTTAATAAACTTTGAGCTTCTGGACTTAAAAACTGTGGCATTGCTAACTTTGCCCTGAAAATGGAATATTAATAATTAAAGAGAATTGAATTAAAGGTTATCTATTGCCACAACCATACTTAAGAATCATTGTCATGGTTTCCTTCTTGTTTGCACCTTGGAATGGTAATGCACCAGTAAGCATCTCGTACATAAGTACCCCGAAAGACCACCAATCTGCGGCGGTTGTATGCCCTTTACGACTAATAACTTCAGGAGCCATATACTCCACAGTTCCACAGAAAGAATAAGCTTTCTGATCATTTAACGCTTCTTTGCTCAAACCAAAATCAGTTAAGCTTATGTGACCATTAGAATCCAACAAAATACTAATTTAAAAAACAATAAAATTAAAAAACAATTATACATTTCGACTTTAAAATAGAAAACAATCACTTTTCAGGTTTTAAATCACGATAAATAATTCCTAAGCCATGGAGATGGTCCAGTGCTAAAGCTAATTCAGCTAAATAAAATTTTACATCCTCTTCAGTGAACATAACCTTGAAAATATTTATACATTAGTAGTTGGGAAAAAAGGATAAAAACAAGAACTCACTTCTTTACTAAGTCTGGTAAACAAATCACCCCCTTTAAGGAAGTCTAAAATTAAATATAATTTGCCTTCTGTTTGAAAAGCTAAAAATTTAAAGTTTAAACATTAGTGGTATACTCCATTAAAATATTAAAAAAATCTCTATACCATAATGGAGTCTGACTACAAATGGATGCCTAACTTCCGCTAAAATATCTCGTTCCATTTTTGTTCGAACTCTATCTCTTACTGTAATTATACAAAAAAATTTAGACTTAATATTTGATGAAACATTTACACAATCATTAGGCAATTTAACCTTTCAAAGTAGCCTTTCTTAAAACTTTCATAGCGTACAAAGTACCAGCATCAGGGCCAACAATTTTCTTTACGAGAAATACCTAGCAAAAATGTATTTTAATTTTGTTTTTTAAAAGTTGAGTTTATCAAGATCACTAGATATACTTTTCCAAAAGAGCCTTGACCTAAGACTTTAAGTAGTTTAAACTGATTGGGATCGCCTTTTGGATGACCCTCTTTAGTAATATTTGTTACTTCTATTTCATGCATTCCATCTTCAATTTCATTGACTCCTTCCATATCTTCCACCTAAAAAATTTAAAATGTCATATGCGAAATTTTTTAAAAAGTCATCTATAGTAAATGAAATAAATACCGGTGGCAGTTCATCGTTAGGCTCATCAACAGCCATTTCATCACAAGGAGGACCCTTTATTAATAGATTTATCATTAAACTTTCAAAAATCCTGTGGAATCATGGAGGTGGAATGATATTTATAAAAATTGGCTGAATTTACTTGTGGTACTTGGTTATTGTGTTTCATGGGCATTTGTTGCCATGGATCAACCAAATGAGCGAGGGGCATTTCTTTACATGAAATCAAATATTTGATTTGTTTTCTATTCCTACCATTAAACTAGATGTAACCCGGTAAAAATCTCCAAGGCAAATTTTCACACTATAAGGGATTAGAGCCTAGTTTAAGCCTTAACAAACAGAAGGGGGAAAAGATGGCAAAGAAAAAGAGTAGTGTCGCCCGGCAATACCAAAACTCGCACTTGGGCAGTTTTCTGCTAATTCCCTAATGACAAAATGTATCACAACTTTAGACCATATTAGGTCATAATAAAATTAACATAAAAGGAAAATAAATTTCATAAGAAAACGCCTAGAAATAAATTGAATAGCAACTGAACATCCGATAGCAATAGCGGAACTGTTTTGTCTCATTTCCGGAAACTCAATGACAATATTTGGACCTTTGACCTCTAAGAGAATGTTCCGGTTGCTGTAAACTGACGTAATTTTGGTCGTCGCGCCGCGGAGTAAACATAGTTTTTTCATCTATTAAATAGTTCTTTATATAATTTTTTTATGCTTATCCAACTTATTAAAAGTAGTAGTACAACATGTTGCTCTTACGTCACTAGACTGAGCTTTGGTAGAATTATCTTAGCACGCGCGATTTGCATGAGCGTTAGAAAATAGGAAGCTCCTCGTGATCAGGGACTCAGGGTTGGACATAAGGATGTTTTTTTAGTAGTCAACCTGACTAGTGAGGATCCTATTCAGTGTCATGCTGGATGGGATTCCTCCGCTCGGCCCCAAGGCGGTCGATCACGGGGAGCACGCGGATGTCATTGCCACCTGGTACAGTGGCTTTGACTGGGGCAGTCTTTTCAGGACTATGCAACTCGCTCTTGACAGGATATCCGACTGGGGACTAAACTTTCAACTTCTCAAGTGCAATTTTATGACCTTCTCTCGAGACACCGACTTTCCGGGGCCCTAACTCTCACACTAAAAGTTAGTTTTAGTGACTGAGAGCGAAGAACTATGGGAAGAACGTAGCCCCGTTTTGATTATAGGCTAGCATAACAGCAACGAGCAAACTCGCGTTGAGGCGATAATGTTCCGACACCCAGCACCATCTACGGCAATCGTGACTCTCCTCGGGTTATACTTCCCTACTGTTAGTGACGTAATCTGGGAATCGTCTACTCGTCGCTGTAAATGTTAGCCCTTGTTGTATTTTGATTGTTTTTTATTAAACTTTTTATAACAGTTAATGTTACAACAAGAATGTATTTATTTATACCTAGGGAGAATGTCTATGTCGAGACGGTTTTTAGCCTTTCTCTCAATCCACCCGTTGGTCCCCCCAGTACGCTCCTCCGCTTAAAATAAAACGAATAGTCCCGGTATTTCATTGGCTGCTTAAAATTTACGTCACCTAACGCGATGGAAATCAAACGCCGGTGACGTTTTGTCTTTCCCGCGTTTAACGTGCCCGGCGATTGTCGCAACATAATCATTCTTCCTAAATATAAATAAATACATTCTTGGTTATAATATAGACGGTAATTGTTGGTTATTTGGATTTGGATTTGCAAATGTAAATAAACTTTAAATCATAATTTAAAAAGGTTTATTTAATTCCGAGCTCAACCTAAACTTTTTAATGTAATTTTTAAATATATCGCGTGTTAAATGGGCATTCAATATTTATTAGGTAATTGTTAAGTTAATTACGGTTATTGGACATTAAGATCGGTAACAAGTAATACAGTTTCAGTGAGTCAACAGACAACAGTTAGATAATGGGCCCCTAAGTGGTATACACAAAATATATATCAATGTATTTTTATTGTAAAAAATATATTATCTTTATTATACAAAGAAATATTTTTAGGAAATAATGAGAGACATTCTACGGTTTTCTACCTTTGTCTTTTTACCGAATTCTTCGACTACTAGAATTGGATTTTCTCTAAGCTTATTGCATATTCCGTGATAGAAATAATATTTGTGTTAACGTAAAGCGCATCGAAAAAATCCCCTGTAGCACACAGGAGTCGGTTACGGGTCGGTCTTTGGTCAAAAAGTCGGTTTTAGGTCCATGACCAAAAACCGACCCAAAAAGGTTTAATCTTTTTCGAATAAAAAAATATATGTACGTTTTTCAGACTTTTCTTAGTCAGGGTGACGACCACTGTAATACACGGGAGTCGCTTACCCGGTCTTGGGTTGAAAAGTCGTTTTAGGTCCATGACCAAAAGCCGACCTAAAAAGTCTTAATCTTTAAAAAAATATATATATGTACGTATTTCAGACTTTTCTTAGTCAGGGTGCCGACCGAAATTTTTAGTGCAATTTCCGACTTAAAATAGACCATAAGTAGATTGTTTTCTGATAATTAAGATTTTGGGCATCTTATCGGTTTCATGAACCCAAAATATTACCAAAAATACTGTGCTAACTTTTTAATACGTATACAGGGTGGTAACTAAAAAACGATACAGAGCCAATTACTCAAAATGTGTTTTATGTAAGAATTTGAAATTTTCAGGTTACATAGAGGGTGCAGGGGGACCAATATCTATGAAAATTTCAATGACCTTGAACCAGGTCTTCAAGGTCATTAAAATTTTATCTCAAGAACCGTTAGTATTAGAAGAATAGTTCCAATTAGAAATGTGTTCTACGTTTACTTTTTAGTCTAAACAACTTTGACCCGATCTAATTTGACCAATGGGAAGCCGAGAAATGTTAGACCAAAAACCATAAGGTCGTGTGTGGTATTCTAATCAAGACACGACACTTAAGGGCTTATAAATCGCCAACTACCAGATCATATGGATATATATTGTCGTGACAGTCTTAGCTGAGTGGGGGAATTCGTAATTTGTAACTTATGATGACTTTGAATCATTATTTCAAGGTCATTCAAAATTTATCTCGAGAATGGTTCCAATTAGAAAAATGCTCGCCAAGGTTTTTTAAGTCTAATTACCTTTTACCCGAGGTAAATAAACCAATAAAACTCAAAAATAAACGTTAATTAATTTATTTAAGACGTACCAAGTATTTTTATTAACTTTTAAATATTTTAAACACAAAATAAACTCAAAATAAATTGAATGACCTTGAACTAATGTTTCAAGGTCATCATAAGTTACAAATGACGAACTCCCCCACTCAGTTTAGAGTGTCACGACAATTTTTATCCATAAGATCTGGTAGTTTTCGATTTATAAGCCCTTAAGTGTCGTGTCTTGATTAGAATACCACACACGACCTTATGGTATTTGGTCTAACATTTATCGGCTTCCCATTGGTCAAATTAGATCGGGTCAAAGTTTTTTAAACTAAAAATTAAACGTAGAACACATTTATAATTGGAACTATTCTTCTAATCCTAACGGTTCTTGAGATAAAATTTGAATGACCTTGAAGACCTGGTTCAAGGTCATTGAAATTTTCATTGATATTTGTCCCCCTGCACCCTCTATGTAACCTGCAAATTTCAAATTCTTACATAAAACACATTTTGAGTAATTGGCTCTGTATCGTTTTTTAGTTAACACCCTGTACAGATAAACGATTAAATCAATAAAATATACAGTACTAGCTAGGAGCAACAAACACAAGGAGAACTCAGCTAGATTTTAAACACGCTAACGAAGGGTTGTGTACGAATTTCATTGGACGAGCGTCACGAGCCTTTACGCTGAACGTTTTACGGGCGGGGGGGGGGGAAGACAATTTCCGAATTTTCCCCTTCCGACGGCAGCAGGCGCTAAAGCGTCTAGCCAATGAAAAACGTACACAAGAAAATCCACGACTTTTGACGGGTTGCGTTCTCCTTGTGTGGGGTGTTGTGTTTGTTGCTCCTAGGTGCTAGCTTGTAATATTTTGTTTATTTTTAAATAAAATTTATTGAAAAAGTGATATACATTGTCAAATTTCTTTACTTTAATCGTGTACAAGATTAAAGATAAAACGAGCTGGCGAACACCGTGATCGACAAAATGACTAAAAATCTTTATCTTCATACTTTTCAACTGACTTATTTTTCTTTAATTCTTAAACACCACTCGTTTGGTTCTAACACCATTAAGTACTTTTTGGGTCGAAAATAATACTTACCCTGTAGCACGAAGAGTCGATTTAAAGTCGATCTTTGGTCGAGAAGTAGCTTTTCGGTCCTGGTCCAAATACCGACTCTTAAAGTCCTAAACGTTTGTGAGATAATAGGTACCTTGTAAAAACGTTTTTGGTCGTTTCAAAGTCGGTATGGACCACTTGCCGACTCTAAAAGTCTAAGCATTGGAACTATATATAATCCGAACGCCGACCTTGAATTGTTATAGCTGTCGTGACTTGAAAAAGACATTACACATTTATAGCCCAACCAACGGTCGACTTATATCCGACATTTTATTTGCCAATTAATCCCTCAAAACTGTGAAACTTTTGCGATTTAATAAAACCAATTGAAATATTTTTAATATAACATCTATTCTGTATTATATTTTTTCGAAAAAGATCGTATATTCAATCTGAGAATGTTTCCTTATTAAAAAAATCTCTCAACTCAAGTAGGTTATATTCATATAGCTAAATATATTAAGGTAAGATATTTTCAATGAAGATTTACTAGTTAGTTTTACTAAGCCCCAAGAAACTATAGAACTCTGTACCCTAGATTCAAGAGCTTTCCGTTCATGGGACATCACCAATTACATACATGTATATAGCTATTTATATAGCTTTATATATATGACTTTACGTGGTCATTTTCAGTCATATAAAATATCAAAAAGGTAGTCGGCTCGACTACCTGATGGTGTCGGGCCGACGTCGTTTCGACGTAATTATACAGTACATTCTTAGTCGGGATGACGTCGGTAATTTTGGGTATTTATCTTGATCGTCGACGTCGGCCCGACCCTACTTTGCCATACTGGCCCACCGATGTTTCGGAGTACATACGACGAACATTTAAAGTCGGCAGAAGTCGAACATACGACGTCGGGCCGACCCTAAATCAAGTAGGACATTTCGACCTTAAATAGTGCAGTGGGCCAACGTCCACCCGACTCCGCGAATTGCGTCTCCCGCCGACGTCGGCCCGACTCCGATTTG
This sequence comes from Leiobunum rupestre, assembly GCF_980474605.1. NCBI lineage: Eukaryota > Metazoa > Arthropoda > Arachnida > Opiliones > Sclerosomatidae > Leiobunum > Leiobunum rupestre. The sequence continues at coordinate 30,167,181 of NC_143391.1, read as the reverse complement.
CTACAGGGGTAATCGTTTCCTGACATTTTGAAATCAACGTTGTAGGGTTTGGATTAAGATGTAAGTGTTTGGTATTTTGAAACCCGAACTACAAAATGCACCTTATTTTTCCAATGGTGCCGAATTTTTATTAACTCAAGGTACCCTACCTAATGCTTTGAACGGGCCCAGCCGAGCCGCCGCGCTAATGTCAGTCAGTCTTTTAGATAACGAATACTAAGCAAATAATTATTTAATTCGGACAGTGAGATTTTGAGAATGAGTGAATCAATGTCAAAAAAGAAGCCTAGTGGATCTCAAAATCGAAAACGTGTAGCTGAAAGTTTCAAGAGATAACAGGAAACTTTAGAAAAGGTTCCAAAAATTATTTCTTTTTTTACGATAATTTCGACAAAGAAAAACGAATTTAAGGAAATATCTGATTTAACCGAAACAACCGTAAGTTCGTCTAAGAATGCTACAAATGAATCTGATGCGAGTTATGAACGTGAGGATGCAAATGAAAAAAAAATGAAATTACTGAAAAATGTCCAGTTTCTTTTTCTACAAATTTGGAAAGCGATCCAGCGCTATGGAGTATTAATGACAAGACAAGAGACCTAGTTGCGACACACCCAGTTATTCAAAATGTGGAGGAAATAAACTTCTTAAAGACGGAACGCAAAATAGCGAACATCTCTCGATATTTATCTAAGGACGTTTTCTCGCATACCTTGGTGAACGGTGAAAGGAAATGCAGAGATTGGCTTTTATATTCTAAATAAAAAAAACTCGTTATATTGCGTTCCTTGTTTATTGTTCTGCGATAAAGTTATGGATTTACAAATTGGAAAAAACTACACGAAAAGGTTTTGTCGCACGAAAAAAGTAACACGCACTCGGTTTCTCACAGTAAGCTCGTCTCAAGCTTGTTTTCCACTGGCGCGCGCTAGGACGCGTTTCTCAGTTTTGACACGTTCAAACGTTTTTACGCGCGTAAAGAAAATAACATTATGACGCGCGCTAGTGGAAAACAAGCTTTACGCTCTAGTCAATGTAATCGCAAAATTTCATCAGTAGATCATTATTTAAAGTTACAATTCGAAACTAAGGAACAATATTGGAGAAATGTCTTGAAAAGAATAGTTGCAACGGTAAAGTTTTTAGCTTCAAGAGGTCTAGCCTTTAGGGAGAAAACGAGACTATTGGGTCTAAACATAATACATGGGAATTACCTTGGATCTCTGGAGTTAATCGCAGAGTTTGACCCTTTTTTGGCTAAGCATTTGTCAGAACACGCAAATATGGGAAAAGGACACATTTCGTACGTGTCTTCTACTATATGTAACGAGTTCATAGAAATCATGGGTATTCGTATCCGTCAAGTGATATTACTAGAAATGAAAAATGCAAAATACTTTGCAATTCGAGGGGTCCGACATTCCCAAAAAAAGCGTACAGGATTTCGAAATCTCTGTGATTTCGCGATTTCGTCAGAGATTTCGCGATTTTATTAGAGATTTCGCGATTTCATAAGATTTCGTGACTTCGTCAGAGATTTTGCGATTTCATCTAAGATTTCGCGATTTCATAAGATTTCGCGACTTTGTCAGAGATTTCGCGACTTCGTCTGAGATTTCGCGACTTCGTCTGAGATTTCGCGATTTCGTCAGAGATTTCGCGATTTGGTCAAAGATTTCGCGATTTGGTCAATGACTTCGGGATTTCATAAGATTTTGAAATTTGGTCAAAGACTTCGGGATTTCATAAGATTTTGAAATTTGGTCAAAGACTTCGGGATTTCATAAGATTTTGAAATTTGGTCAAAGACTTCGGGATTTCATAAGATTTGGAAATTTGGTCAGAGATTTTGCGATTTCGTCGGAGATTTCCTGAGAAGTGTACGGCATTTTGTACAAATGTCCGACCCCTCGTTGCAATTAGTGTGGATTCGACTCCCGACATTGCTAAACTTGATCAGTTAACAGTAATCTTCCGATATGTTCTGCAAGACGGTATTCCTGTTGAGTGTTTTTTTTAAGTTTCTGCCATCAGTATGGGCATAAAGGCCTTGACATGTTTCAAGCCCTTCTCTTAGATATACAAAACTGCAGGGGGCAATCTTATGACAATGCAGCCAATATGACAGGATTGTATAAAGGACTGCAGGGGCGTATTCGGGGGGGGGGGGGAAGCTGAGTATGCCGTTTACGTGCCGTGTTCGGCACATTCTCTTAACTTCATTGGAAATTGTGCCGCCAACTGCACAGATTTTTTCATATTTCTTCAAGCCATCTACATTTTCTTTTCGGCATCAACACATCGATGGGAAATACTTAAAAATCATTTGATGACTAAACCCTAATCTAAAATAGTAAAATCTCTTTCGGAAACTAGATGGTCTGCTAGAGACGATGCTTGCGAAGCTCTTTTTTACAGTTGCAATCAAATTAAAAACGCTCTAGATGAAATACGCGAGGACGACTCGCAAAAAGCCGCAGTTCGACATGAAGCTAAAACCCTAAAAGAAAAATTATCTTCATTGGAAATAGCCTTTATGCTTGTATTCTGGATCCCAGTTTTAAAAAGATTTAACGGGAGTAATAAGATTTTATAATCCGAAAAAGTGGAACTCTTAACGGTTGTCAACGTTTATAAATATTTAGAAGACTTTGCAAGTTCAACAAGAGAAAATTTTGATCAATTTCACAAGTTAGTGAAAAATGTAAATATAAATGGGAATCAGGACGGAAAATAACTCGGAAAAAAGAATACGATAAAGGATCAGCGAAAGACGCCGAATTAAGTGGAAAAGATAAGATGCGAATCGAAACATTTTATGTCATTATTGATATGTTAAAAAGTGAACTCCATAAACGAGGAGAATGTTACAAATCACCACAGAAGCGTTTCGGCGTCATTTTTGACCTTCCTAAACTTGAAAACCATGAAATAAAATCAGGTTCTAAAATAATAACAGATTATTACCCCAAAAATATTGAACCGGAACTTTTTCACGAACTTCTTCAGTTTACTTTCTGCATTAGAAATAAAAACTGAATATTTAAATGCTCAAGAACTATTAAAAATGTTAACTGATTAGAAATTAGATTGCGCATTTCCTAATATCGAGATAGTGTTACGGTTATATCTTTGCTTGCCGTGTTCTAACTGTTCTGGAGAGCGGTCTTTTCCAGCTCTTAAAAGAGTTAAAAACTACTTGCGTTCAACTATTTCGCAATAAAGACTTAGTTCTTTAGCTCTACTCGCTATAGAAACGAATTGATTAAATCAAATCAGTTGGGAGGAGACAATAAATATATTTGCTAAATCTAAAGCTAGAAAAGTAGCTTTTTAAAATAAAAGTACCATTTAAACGAGTTACTTTCATTCTGCCTGTATTTTCTTAAAAGTGAATTTAAACGTACGCATTATGCCTAATAAATGCGCTGTCTGTAATTAATTAATTAAATAAATAAATAAAAATCTTTGATATTAAATGAGTCTATCAAACACAAGGGCGTACCGAAGAGGGTCGGTGGGGGGGGGGTAATTTGAAGGGTTTCTCAGAGAAATTTCCAAGGTGGGGGGGGGGGAGTGCTGATGCAGGTTTCACGGAGATCTTTTTCAAGGGGGGGGATGCTGACGGAGGTCCTCGCCGTTTTGCATAAACGAAATGCTAAGTTTTGGCACGCACCCCCCCCCCCTTCGCTCCTCGGGTTCCAATGGGCGCCCACTCGGAAATAGCCCCCGGGCGAAAGTCGGCTTAATTCGGCCCTGCGTATCCGGTTTTTCTACTGGAGCCCAGTGACCGAGGCGAGACAATCGGTCGTCTCGTTTCCGGGAACTCCCACGTGTGCTGGACACCAGATTAGAGAAACCGGATACGGGTATTTATCGCAAAGCTCCTGGATACAGATGGCCACCGGATCCATAGACCGACTTAGCAGTTGGGTGAGTGCGCTTTTAGAGTCGGAACAGACAACTACCGGCGAACGCAGATGTGTGGACGCGTAGGAGAGAGCCATCTGGATGGCAAATAACTCGACCCGATTGATAGGATGACCTGAGTCCACTAAATTAACCGCACCAATGTTGAGGGAGGGAATTGCGAAGGCAGCTTCCGCGACCCCTGAATCGAGGGAAGCCGAACCGTCCGTGTAGAAAACCATCGCGTCCTTCGCGTGAGGTTCGAGAGTTGCGAAAAACAGTTGCCGTAACTGTTTGGAGTTATTGTCATCCTTAGGACTGGTGAGCCAACGCGAGATGATGGTCGCCGACGGAGGGGTCCATGGTGGGGTCGCCGCAGAGACAAGGTGTCGACTAGTAACGTGGAAAAGCCAATCAAGATTGCAGGCCTGAGCCAGGCGCCAAGCTCTAAGTAGAAAAGGCAGCCTGTTCTTTGGTAAGCGATGCTCCAAAATCTCCAAGGAAGCAAGGTCCCGGCGCAGGAGAGTGCGGTAGAAGTCCGGAGTGTCCGCCGCCCCACATGGAGCAAGGGTGATTAGGTCCATATAGTATCTCCTGTTGCTTAAGGGCGGAATGGCCGCTTCGGCCCTCATTAAACTGATAGGAGAAGACGGTGGAGTCCCGAGGATGACTCGAATTTTATCTAGTTTCTTGAGGGCACAAGCGGGGGCCGACGCGTAAAGGGGACTGGAGTAATCCAGTCTGGAGCGTACCAGGTGTGTATATAGAAGCCGCAAAACCTTACGACCTGCACCCCACTGGGTACCCGAAACCGCTCGCATGAGGTTTAGTCTCGTCATCGAAGAGGAGGAAAGGTCCTCGATATGGGGAATCCAAGAGAGAAGGTCATCGAAAAGACCACCTAGGTACCTGTAGGTGGATACCTTAGTGAGCGGCTGATGGCCCAGAGTGAAAGTGAGGGCCGCCGGAAAGACGTTGTCGCGAGAGAAGGTCATAAAATTGCACTTGAGAGGTTGAAAGTTGAGTCCCCAGTTTTCGTCGTAGTCGGTGATCCTGTCAAGAGCGACTTGCATAGTCCGGAAAAGATTCCCCCAGTAAAAGCCGCTGGTCCAGACGGCAATGTCATCCGCGTGCAGAGCGGAGGAATCCCATCCAGCATGACACTGAACAGGATAGGGCTAATGGCGCTACCCTGAGGAAGTCCTCTCTGAACCGGGAAAGTTGCCGAAAATTCACCGTTGACGCGAACTTGAGAAGTGCGACCCGCCAAGAAGTTTTCAACCCACCGCAGCAGGTTGCCCTCCAGGCCAAAACTTTGGAGTTTGTAGAGGAGCGCGCGATGGTGGACACTCCCGAATGCGTCTTTGAGATCCAGGAACACCGCTAGGCAATGCTTATTGGAGGCCAGAGCGCAGCTGGCCGCAGAAGCGAGACGAATCGCATTGTCAGTGGCACGACGACCTTTTCGGAAACCCGATTGTTCCGGAGGGAGCACCTTGTTGAGCTCTAGATACCAGACTAGCCGACCAAGTACCAGTTTCTCGTAGATTTTTCCCAGATTTGGGAGAAGAGCAATGTCCCTGTAAGAGGTAGCGTCCGTAGCAGATTTCCCCGGCTTCAAGATCGGGTGTAAGATAGCGTGTTTCCACCTCGAAAGCATCACCCCTTCAGCCCAGAGGCGGTTGTAGAGCGCCAAGAGTGCCACACGATAGGCCGGGGTAGAGTTTTTTATGATCAGATTAGATACATTGTCCACCCCTGGGGAAGTGTTGTGTAGACCGGAGAGGACGCCATAGAGTTATTTTCGAAGAAAGGAGCATTGTAACTGGTAGGTGGGCTAGCCAGGAAAGAAGCTGAGACATACTCTTGGTCAGGACGAAGCGCCCGAGGAGGGTGAATGTCAGAGCAGGCAGTCAAAGCCAAAAACTCCGCGACTTCCTTCTGGTCCGTATGGAAGTCAGCGCCAGTTTTAAGGGGGAGAAGTTTACGAGGTAAGGACCCCATTTTGCGCCATCGAACCTGAGACCACACTTGGGTCAGAGGAGTGTGAGCGTGAAGCCTGGCACAGTACTGTCTCCAACTGTCCTTTTTTTATCCTTGATGAGGTGTTTAAAAAGAGCTCGTTCTTTCTTGTAGGAAATCTGATCAAAATCATCTCTCTCACCACACTGAGTACAGGTGTCAGATTGACTTAAATGAAAACGAAAAAGTGTCGCCTTTGTAAGAAATCTGTTACATCCTAAACGCGCCAGAAGAGTGTCATTATGATCTTCAGGAGTGCACGAGAGTCCGGGAGCGGTTTAGCCTCTATGAGCGAATAACGGGGCCTATAGGACTGCCAGTGGCCCGTCCAGTCCGAGGTAATCGCGTGGACACAAACGCGTTTGAGTTCCGCTAGAGTTGAGGGGAGAAAGAAGTCAATCCGTGGAGGGCGAAGAAGCCGAGAGACCCCTGTAAGACCATCCGCCGTGTGGTTACCGAAAACACCAACACCATAGAGATTTAACTCGTTTTACAACACTATAGTGGTTGCCTAGCCGTTGTTTTTCAACGCATTCAAATGAAATATGTTCTACCGTTTGTATCTTATGAGTGTTACAAAATGTGCAAATCGCGGATGATCTAAACTTCATTCTGAATAATCTCTCATTGGTAGGTATTCTATCACAGTTTAGCCTAGACATTAGTGTACTCTTCCATCTAGGAATCCGTATACAGCTTTGACAAAATATCCTTCAATGGATCCTGTTTGTAGTAACTAGATCCTTTTGTACTAAGATAATAGCGCCATTATTTTCTCCGTACATACTGAACAGCCTCCACGCAATGATTGTTTAGATTTTTTCTCGTACTAGCGTTTTGAAGGGGACCTCGGAGCAACTCCGAAAGGCAGACACGTATTCCATTGACCATGTTACCCCCTCGCGGAGTTCTCCGAGCTGCCCCAGCTCGAGGGACAGAGGTGCCGAAAAAGTTTCCTTTATAGGAGCTTTAAAAATGGCTGCTAATTAAGTGAGAGTGTGCTCCTTAAAAGTTTTGTATTCCATTGAGAGGTCGGACCAATGGGTCCGCCATCGAATATTCCGAGAAACTCCAAGCGAGAATGATGACATAAGAAGCAAAATCAGCAATCCCAATGGAAAACGCAAAGGAAATCGCTTATGTTTGAGCATTGTTCTGCTAGCTAGAGGGTAGCTCAGCGGCAAACTTCGTCCCAACTTGCAATGTGGCCTAAAAATTCAATTTTGGTATCTACTTTGAGGATTCGATGAGTCCGCAGCGAATTGATTGTTTTGTGTTGTTCCCGATGGTGGCCCACCGCCAAGGTTCGTAAAAGAAAAGCACTATATGGCCCACCGCCGCTCGCTAGGACTAATACTTTCGGAGTTATGACCAAAATTACACTCATAAACGTGGTTTTTTTCGAAATTTCACTAAATATTGAAAGGTTATATCAAGATTTTGGCCAGGACCGATCATACGTTCGGATCGTACGTATTGTTTAGTGCCGTAGGATGAATCGTTATATCGAAATATGCGAGGAGCATAATTGGTGCTCTATTCAAAAAGTTCTAAAATTGGCATATAAACCTCCAACGTTGTCTAAACATTGCGCTCCGGACAAACACAATGTACCCGTCTTACTTACCACTAAGTGCTGAATCAAATGAGACCAAAGTCCGTAGGATGAATCGTTTCCGAGCTATAACGGAATTTACATTAGAAAATTGACATTGAATCCGCTACTCCCTAAAATCGTATGTAACATAATCACTCATAAGTATGCCATAAAAGCATTTTCGTTAATGAAACCTTGTTCACGGGATATGACGTAAATTACGTCACTTACAACTCCGTGACGAAATATGCGTCATCAACTTTACTGATGGGAAACGGAAGTTAGTGATAATTCCTCGCACGTTTCTGGTTTTGCCCATGTCAAGTTTAGCTCGTGCCTCGCGATCACATGATTTCATTTCTATGGTAACCCTTTCAATAGCGCAAGGATTATAAGCATTTTTACATTTTTGGGTCCGCTCAATGTATGTTCCGCGTGAAACAAGGTCTCATTGAATTTTTTTCAATGGAAATATTATACAGAGGCATACTTATAAGTAATTATGTTACATATGCTAAAATGCATAGGTGGCATAGTTGGCATAGTTCCGGCATAGGTCGATTTCCTACCGTAAACGTTGCTACTATATTTAATCCTCCAACAGTGTCTGAAAATGTTTTTTTGTCTTATTTTTTAATTTATTTTTTAATCTTTCGGAATATTTGCAATGTCCAAAAGTCATTTTCCCGGAAGTGGTTGCTATTTGTAAAGCTATACAGTAGCTAGGTTAGAAAATGTAAGAAACTCTGAACGATTTGAAAACATTAGGGAAGAAGCTTCAAAGATGGCAGAATCCACCCTTATCGCCGTGCCTAATCCCAACAGCGAACCTTTAAGTTTACGAAAGCGGAAGATGCAGTAGCGCCGCCAGCAGTAGGCACGTGCCTACGTTGAAAATATTTGTGCCTACTTCGGGGGCCTCCAAATCTGGGAAAAAAGGCTTCCATTTTTTTAAGAAAATATAATTTTATAATATTTGTTTTCTGAAATTGTGATATTTCGCAGGTTTTTCGGAAACATATGGCTTTCAGTAGACACCGGTTACACTTAAGATTGTAGCAGAGAGATGTTGGGGGGGGGGTGGGGGGTGGAGTCTGCCCTTAAAGGGGCTCCAAAGTTCGGTGGCAAAAAAAAAGAAAATTGAGCATGCTTTTCATTCCCCCAACCCCTCACTCGCCTAAATCGTTGTACCAACAATCCTACAAAAAGCACCTAGACTATTTGGAATCGAAATCCCGCGGCACAATAGCGTCTCAGGTTAATGACCACCATGAACTGGGCGTTATTAGAAATAGAGAGGTGTTAGCTACTCACGTGGAAATTGTTTTATTATGCGCCTAATAAGATCTCGCACTTCGGGGACATAGGTCAGACGACAAAAATGAAAATAAAGGGAATTTCGTTGAAATTTTAGAACTATTGAAAAGGAAATGTCCTAATTTAAGGACCAAGTGCGAGAGTATGCCAAATAATGCCAAATATATGGATAGTACCATTCAAAACGAATTAATTAATATTAGTGCTAGTTTAGCTAGGAAAACCATTGTCCAAGAAGTTAATGAATCCCGTGGCTTTTACTCTGTTATTGCGGATGAAACTCGACGTGATAAAGCAGGTGTAGAGCAATTAAGTGTTTGCATTCGGTATATTAAAAATGAAATAGGCGTCGTAGAGAGATTTTTAGGGTACACCGATTTGCATAAGTTTGATTCTGAAAACATCAGCTTAGCTATTATAAACCTTCTAACGCAAAGTGGTTTATTAATTGGAATTTACGTTGCACAAACATGCGATGGGGCTAGTGTAATGAGCGGACACGTATCAGGTGTTAGAATTAGAATAGAAGGGGCAGTAGGTGGTAACTGTCCGTACGTCCACTGCTACGCTCATCGGTTAAATCTCGTTTTGGTTAATTGCTGCTCTAATATATTGGCAGTGAGAGAATTGCTTGGTTTAGTTCAAGCAATCTACAATTTCCAAAGCAATTCGGTTATTAGAAGCCAATGTTTTGAGGAATCCCAGAAAGAGTTGGGCTGTGACGTCGTCCTTAAAATGCCTCAAAGTTGCGATACAAGATGGTGGTGTAAAAAGAAAGGAATTCATTATTTTAGAAATAGGTTCAATTCTGTTGTTTTAGCATTAGAAAATTTGGTTGAGAAAGGTAAGCCTGAGGAAGCAACTGAATCTCGAGGATATATTTCTCAATTACAGAATTTTAACAACTTAATTTTGATTGTTGCGTTAGATGAAGTTTTAGGTGTTACAAATTCGCTGTCGGAATACTTACAAAGTTCGAAAGTTGTTTATACGGAAGCCGTTGCCATTTTTTTTAAATAGATAGCTAATACCCAAAGCACCACCTTCGACCACATAAGCAATGTTGCTTGTGCGTGATAAAGTAACAGGTGGCCGGGTTGCAATAGAGTGTTGTCGTCTAAAACCCTGCGACGTCACCATTGTAATTTGCCTATTGATAAAAACGGTAACTGTCATCGCGGCCACTATTAACACTACAGCTGTGACGTTACAAGTTTTCAAAATCGTATCAGACGATAACACTATGCGTAGGAGGGTGGTGGCACGCCCTTCATGCCACGTGAGCCAACAGCTCCCTACACTAACTATTATTACTATTTGCTCAGCTACTGTAACAAAAGTAACAGATAAGTGTGATCAAAAGTAACAGATAAGTGTGATCAAAAGTAACAGATAAGTGTGATCAAAAGTAACAGGTAAATGTGATCAGAAGTAACAGGTAAATGTGATCAGAAGTAACAGGTAAATGTGATAAAAAGTAACAAATAAGTGTAGCCGTGGATATATATTGGTTATGTCACCGGCGTTGCAGAATGCTCTGTATAGATCAAACAAACTTAACACATCAGGAAGATTGTCTGTATTCTGACCGTCGTACATGTACGTTTTGTTTTTAATCTATATTACTGCTATTTTTTCTAGTTCAGTAGGAAATGGACGAAATCTTATAAACTCTTCTTCCCCCATGAACGACATTAATAAGTTTTAACATTTTTAATATCATTTCTATGTTCGTTAAATCTTTTACAGAAATTACGTTTACATTGGCCTATGTAACTTTTACCGCAAGAACATTCAAGTTCATAGATGCCAAAGCTATCCAACAACGGGCTTTTATCCTTAAGGGGGTTTAAATAATTTACAATTTTATCAATAGGTTTAAAAACAAGTTTTAAGTTATTATTACTAAAGATGTTACCTAGTGAATGGCTAATATCATTAGAGAACGGTAAAACAACAATTTTGGGTTTTTTATTTTTATTTTTTTTATTCAAGTTGGGTATTACGATTAATTTTATACCTGTGAATAATTCTACTAAAGCCTCTATTTAGGTAGGACAATGGGAGCTTCCGGTCTTCATCTATTGCTTTAATCATATTCGTTTCTAAAGCTAAGGTATTTGGATCAGAGCAAATATTTACAGCTCGCGTCAAGAAAGTATAGAAAGCTGAAAGTTTCTGGTTAACAGGATGACAAGATTTCCAATGGGGTGGCAGGGAGACAGCGAAAGGTTTGCGGTATACACTAGTAGTAATCTGATTATTATTTTGGGTAATTAAGACATCTAAGAATGGAATAGAGTTATTAGTTTCCGTTTCTACTGTAAACTGAATGTTAAAATCAATCGAGTTAAGATAGATGAGAAAGTTATCAAGTGCCTCCCTGCCATGGATCCATTTAGAGATAATGTCATCGACATAACGATTCCAGAAATCTATGGAAAAAGGGGAATTGAGTAAGACGAACGATTCTAGCTTGTTCATATAGATGTCACACAATAAAGGAGACAGACTGCTCCCCATTGCGAGGCCATTCTTCTGAGTGTACAATTTACCATTGATTTTGAAAAAAGGATTAACAATACAAATTTCAACAAGAATAATGACGTCCTCAAGCTCCACGCGATTCATATTCAAATCCAATAACCTTTCAATTCTTTCTATCAGTATTTTTGTTAAAGGGTTCTATTGAATAAGACCAACTTGTTTTTTTCGGTCACTCTCCCTTTAAGGGGTTTGGTCGGAGGGGCGGAAATTAACGGCACTGCGTGCGCGTTAAAGAGTTCTATCGAATGAGACCAATTTGCTTTTTTGGTCACTCTCCCTTTAAGGGGGTTGGTCGGAGGGGGCGGAAATTAACGGCACTGCGTGCACGTCAAAGAGTTCTATCGAATGAGACCAACTTTTTTTTCGGTCACTCTCCCTTTAAGTGGGCTGGTCGGAGGGGGCGGAAACTAACGGCACGCGTGAGGGGCGGAAAATCTCTGGACCACCTACACAAACTATGAAAGTGTTCAAGGCTAAAAGTTCTAGCAGAAACTTGAAGTGGACGCCGTGGCTTGCTTGGTAAAGCCGTCGGTTTTGGAGATTACGCGGTCAGAAATCTGGGTTTGAATCCCGGTGTCGCTAATAATATAAATTATATAAATTATTTTTCGCAGCTCCATCTACCGTGTCGTCGCTTTCCACGACAAACAAACAAACATACAACACTTAACGACATTCCGTCCATAGCAATAGTCCCACTTTGATATATATATATATCGATGTGGAACTAAATACCAACGCATGGTATTATAGGTCTTAAACAATCAAATTTATGTGGACAAACCAAAGTTAAAGCGAACACCAAAACTATAAGTGAAAGCACTATTAAAAACTGCGTGGGCTCATGACGACCGCCCAACGAAGCCGATAAAAATCAATGCAAATAAAAAATCGTAGACGTGAATTATGAAAGATAACCAATAGTAAACTTAGGAATCAAGAATCTAAATACCCACAGTAATAAACATAGTATTAACAGAAATATGCAATAAAAAATTATAATAATAATCCAATCAAACAACAAGATAATTCAAATTCTTAGAAATCCCGAAAATGTCACTCCATATACCCACGGTAATGGAAATTGTAATAGAAACAAGTTGGCAAAGCAAAATATACATCTCCTCGTAAGAATTGTCCTAGTGGTATTAAGTTATCGAGATGACCCTTAAAGATATATCTCCGCAATTATTATTTACTAAAAACGTAGTCCCAGTTCTATCCCACCCGGTATCAAATTTTAATTATAACTAGGGCGTCACAAAACCCCAAAGGGTATTTTTGACAAAAACCTGAGCGGAACGAGCTAGCGACAATATAAATAATTCAAATATTGAACACATATTTAAAGAAATTAAGGTAATAACTTTTATTTTATGACATACATATCATAGTAGTTTCAGCCTCTCCAGTTCTTTTTTTTAAAGCTAGCCCGGTCTTACTATTGACTTTCAAAAGTCGTTCTACGTTAAATCCGGGATCGAAAATTATGCCGTCCAATGTGTTTACGCGCGAAACGGCAACGTATGCCATGCCAAGAGATAATTCGTTGGGTCCGAGATCAACAACTGCTTGCTCAAGTGTTAAGCTCTGGGAACGATGAATGCTGATTGCGTAAGCAAGTTGCAGTGGGAATTGCTTACGAGTACAAGTGGCCGCCCCCAAGGGACTGATCACTTGGCGTAATCGGTGTACAAGCCTGTAGCTTTGACTGCACTAAAATGGTTACGTAAGTTATACAGATTTAACACTACCAAAGGCTGTACTCATTTTTATATTTATGTAATCGGTGTACAGATTTTCAGGGAGTTGTTAGCCCCTCGGCCACCCCCTTTTTAAACGAAACGGTGACTGGTGGGATCGGTATCAGATTGTTGTATAACGACGGACCTGAGTATGTTGGAAAATTAACAAGCACAAAAAGTGGCAACTCGTCTCAATACTCGCGAGTATCGGTGGAAATATAGATAATGTCAATGACTTTGCCTATAGCAGTCCTCCCAGCCTATAGTACCATTGGGTAATTCCATGCCAAATCACCCGTTTTCGGAAAAAAATTCCCACGGCACCATGCGCGATTTCGACGTTACTTTACACGTTAGTAATATAGATATTTTCAGTGGGAAATCCAAATTTTTAGCCCAAAATTCAACGTAGTTTTTAAAATATGATTTTTTGAAAAAATGATGTCTAGGGTGTACATTTTCGAAATGCCGAAAATCTCGGTATGAGCGTACGAATAACTCAAAACGTATTCAAGATAGACCCACGAAACTTTTTATACTATAAATATAGGTAACAGTGAGTAACTAGAAAGTTTTCTTTCCGAAATATATAAATTAGGGTTTTAATAAAAAATATTTGAAAATGGCGATTTTAACTGAAATTTCGTTTGTTGAGGTAAACTAAAGATGATGTTGTCGCCAAAATATTAAATCGGAGATAAATATGAGAGTTGATATTATTATAGCGCTGAAAGAAATCTCAGGAATTTAGTTTTTGAGTTATAGCTACGTGAACCGACCTATTTTTTTGAAAAACTACTAAACATGGTAGTGATTGCGGCAAAATTACGGTACGTAGGGAGTTGAAAATCAAAAAATATGGCCACCGCTAAAAAGCTGAGATTTTAAGCTACAAAATACGTAAATAAAAAAGTTGTTTATGGGAGACCTAAATTACCAAAATCAAGAGTAATACGCGATGCTTACAACGTACGACCTGAAGCATTAAATAAGTGTGACACTTATCGGAGTAATACGCGATGCTTACAACATATGACCTGAAGTAACAAATAAGTGTGACACTTATCGGAGTAATACGCTATGCTTACAACGTATGACCTGAAGCATTAAATAAGTGTGACACTTATCGGAGTAATACGCGATGCTTACAACATATGACCTGAAGTAACAAATAAGTGTGACAATTATCGGAGTAATACGCTATGCTTACAACGTATGACCTGAAGTAACAAATAAGTGTGACACTTATCGGAGAAATACGCTATGCTTATAACGTATGACCTGAAGTAACAAATAGTTGTGACACTTATCGGAGTAATACGCTATGGTTACAACGTATGACCAGAAGTAACAAATAAGTGTGATCAGAAGAAAAAAATAAGAAAGACACTGAAGGAATCTTCGATGCTTTCAAGGTATGACTAAAAGTAACAAATAAGTGTAAATACAATTATGTGTGGCCGTGGATATATATTGGTTGTGTACCGGCGTTGCACGTTGCTCAAACAAACTTAACACATTAGAAGGATTGTGTGTATTCTGACCGTCGTACGTCTTGTTTTCGGTGTATTCCATTGCTTTCAAGTTATTATATCGCCCTTTTTTGGCGTTTCAAATAGGTTTCGCGTTATTATATCGCCTTTTTTGGGTGTTTTGGATGGGTTTCGCGTTATTATATCGGCTTTTTTCTGCGTTTTGAATAGGTTTCGCGTTATTATATTTTTGGCTTAATGAATGGTTTTTGGGGTATTATATCGCCTTTTCGGCGTTTTAATTTGGTTTCGCGTTATAGTCTTTTTCGGTGTTTTGGATAGGTTTCGCGTTATTATATCGGCTTTTTTGGCTTAATGAATGGTTTTTGGGGTATTATATCGCCTTTTTCGGCGTTTTAATTTGGTTTCGCGTTATAGTCTTTTTTGGTGTTTTGGATAGGTTTCGCGTTATTATATCGCCTTTTTCGGCATTTTAATTAGGTTTCGCGTTATAGTCTTTTTCGGTGTTTTGGATAGGTTTCGCGTTATTATATCGCCTTTTTCGGCGTTTTAATTAGGTTTCGCGTTATAGTCTTTTTCGGTGTTTTGGATAGGTTTCGCGTTATTATATCGCCTTTTTCGGCGTTTTAATTAGTTTTCGCGTTATAGTCTTTTTCGGTGATTTGGATAGGTTTCGCGTTATTATATCGCCTTTTTCAGCGTTTTAATTAGTTTTCGCGTTATAGTCTTTTTCGGTGTTTTGGATAGGTTTCGCGTTATTATATCGCCTTTTTCCGCGTTTTAATTAGTTTTCGCGTTGTAGTCATTTTCGGTGTTTTGGATAGGTTTCGCGTTATTATATCGCCTTGTTCGGCGTTTTAATTAGGTTTCACGTTATAGTCTTTTTCGGTGTTTTGGATAGGTTTCGCGTTATTTTATCGCCTTTTTCGGCGTTTTAATTAGGTTTCGCGTTATTATATCGCCCTTTTTGGGTGTTTTAGATAGACTTCGCGTTATTATGTTGGCTTTTTTCTGCGTTTTGGATAGTTTCGCGTTATTATATTATTATATATTATTAATATATTATTATTTTTATTATTATTAATATTTATATTAACGCTATTTTAAGTTGTTTTATTGAAGTTTCGCTTTATATTAACGCTGTTTTAAATTGTTTTAATATTGATGTTTGGCTTCATTTTAACGCTATTTACCTGTGTTTTTATCTCTCCGAGGGTATTCTAATTTTAGCCGAGGAACCGAGGGTCCTACGCGAATATTAACAAGTTGGCAAGCCAAAATATACCTCTCCTCGGAAGTATGGTCCCTAGTGGTATTAATTTCTCGATACGACCCCCAAAGATATCTCCGCATTTCAGAGTTATTTACGAAAAACGTATTCTCGGTTCAAACCCTGCCCGGTATAAAATTTTAATTTTAATTTAAATAATTGAGACGAAACAATCGAGTTTAATTTATTCAGAATATTATAAATTAAGTAGTTACAACAGCGAGTTAGATTCACTAAAACAATGCACAATTGAATTTAACCCTTTTTACAGTACATGTTTATCAGTTGAATATAATACTAAGCAAATTTTAATGAAAGAAACATCTACAGATGGTATTTGTATTTTTCTCGCTTACGAAATACTTGCCGCATCTTTAACGCTCATTTTATTTCAACTTCCAGTTGACGTTGTGACACATACCGCATGAAAAAGACCAATGCCGTCCAATTTCCAATATCATATAATGACTCGCACACCCAGGAAATCATTGACTGCGTTAGAAATCGTAGATATCCAAATATCCACACCAAATATATTTACAAGAAGCAAAAACCTTACCATCAACAAAGCACAGAGAGCCACTTGACTAACCGCCAGCTCTTAAAGCAATTAACGTTAAATTATCTCTTTTGAATTAACACAACTATATATAGGTCGTTAAGAACACCCGTAAATAAATAACAAAAAAAAACTAACAAAGTGGACCACCCACAGGGTCTACCCTTTAACCCTCTAATCTCGGCTGACTGCGCTAAAACAAGATTTAACCTTTAAAAAAAACCAGATTAGGCCTTCATAAATTCATTAATAAAAAAAGACTTTATTACCTATTATGCTTACGATGCCTGTCTTAATTTCAGTGAATTTAAGCAGCTATCGGCGGTTCTGTGGTAGAGCGCTCGACTGCCAAGCCGAATGGTCTGGGTTCGAAACCTGGGTGGCGCATTTGTTTTTAATCAATAGAGAAACGCTAAATTAGAATTTCTTCGATGCAATAATTTCAATTTCAATTCTATTTCAATTAAACCAAAATTTCGTACTCTATTAAATACGCTTCCGATAAAGTTGAAGGTCTAATTTTCAATAAGGCGTATCAAGTGTCGGTGGTTCTGTGGTAAAACGTCCGCCTATCAATCAGGAGGTCTCGGGTTCAAATCCCGCCCGATGCGATCGCAAATTGATACTAAGACGGTGGAAACCCTGCCATTGGACGTTGAGAGGTAGCATTACACTCAGCACTCGGTCCGTCCCAAAGTCATTAAGAAGAAGTTGGAGAGAAAACGCACATATAAACACAACAGACTCAACATGCACAACCATTAGAACACAAACACAACAAATTCAACACTTACAACCTACGCATAAACATTACAAAAACGTAATACACCAAACCGTCACGACGGTGAGCGAAAAAACACCATCCAAACCAAACCGCAAATGCATCCGTTAACGCTCCACCGTCACACGGTGGTTTTGCCAACCCTTTGAGAAACTGCGTACGCAGTGATTACACTTTGCACCGAAAATGCGAACGCGTTCGCAGGCCTGACAGACCCACAGACAAACACGGTCGTTGTATAACCCCTCCTAGGGGACTTTGTCCCCTCGGAGAGGTAAAAACTCGAATTACGTCTCAGCTTGAACAGCAAAACTATATTTTTCCGCGGATCATCCTTGCGCAGGAACCCTGGACGCCTTTTGCGGTCCGGCGTCGGTTTCAATCGCGTTGAGACTCGAAAATCTTATGATTTACCTTGGTTTTACCGAACCAATAAACGTTTTACTTTATTTTTAAGGGCAGGGGAGGGTACCGTAGGAATCATTGAGACTTGAGAGAAACGCTAAAATTCGAATCGACACAGACGTTCGGTAAAATTCGTTATTTTTAGTTTGCCTCAGCCTCGGTGCCGAGCCGAGCATTGTTAAACCCTCGGCCTCGGCCTCGGCCCGAGGGAGTTTTTCGACCCTTGTTCGATGCTAAAGTTTAACGCTCATTTTATTTCAACACTCGCCCTTGATGAAGATAACGTAGAATAGCTATATTCGACATCTGGTAGTGGACGACTCGTAGACTTCCTGTTGACGTTGTGAGTTGTGACACATACCGCATGAAAAAGACCAATGCCGTCCAATTTCCAATATCATATAATGACTCGCAAACCCAGGAAATTAATGACTGCATTAGGAATCGTAGATATCCAAATATCCACACCAATAGAAATTGTATTAACAAGATGCGAAAACCTGACCATTAACAAAAGCATAAAAAGCCACTTGACTAAATGACAGCTCGTATATCAATAAACGTCAAACCAACGCTACCGCATTAATACAACTTTATCTAAGTCGATAAGAAAACCCGTAAATAAATTACAAAAAACTAGCTAAGTGGACCACCCACGGGTTCTACCCTTTAACCATCTTATCTCTGCTGACTGCGCTAAAACAAGATTTGGCCTTTAAAAAAGTTGTTTATGGGAGACCTAAATTACCAAAATCAAGATTCAATTTTAAGTTATTTGACTGGAAACCAAATTGGTTTTATTTATTTACTTTTGACATAATGTGTGTGTGTTCTAGTTGGCTTAGAACAAAGGTATTACCATCCAAAAATGAATTAGGTTTTACAATGGATATTATATTTTGTAAAGGTACCCAGAATATATCTTCCTTTCTTGGTCAAAATAGCTTTAAATCTTTTCTACGAAAGAAGCTAATCAAGACATCTTTTTCTTCGTCAGAACGTTGGACAACGTTTCCAACGTACCATTCTTCGTCGTAAGAACACGCAATATATGCACCAGGTATACACTCCTCCCAAATTAAGTCTTGTGAAGTAATACGACTTTTGTCCAAAATTGGTCTTCTGATACTCTTTATTTTGATGTTGTTGTCATTTTGAGGAATAAAAGCATGGTGTGAGCGAGTACCAGGAATTGTTTTGATTCCAATGTACCTATCGTCGAGGGAATATTCCTTCACGTGGTTCTCGACATCTTTTCTAGATAGATAACTAAAATGGATGTTTTTAACATTTTGTGTACACCATATGAACATTTCTTCAGGTTTTTGTATTTGGGAGATTTTCGTTGTGTGTAGGCTCGCCTTGGCCACTAGCCGTTTCACGGTACCCCCAATTCTAACTTTAAAATTTATTTCAATTACTTATTTAGTTTCTTTTGTGATTAAAACATTTAAACTAAAAAAAGGTTGATAAATATACTTGGTACGTCTTAAATCAATTAATTAACGTTTATTTTGGAGAGTTATTGGTTTATTTACCTCTGGTAAAAAGTAATTTGACTTAAAAAATCTTGGCGGGCATTTTTCTAATTGGAACCATTCTTAAGTTCTTAAGTTCGTTTATTGCAAAATGGTTCTCGAGATAAATTTTGAATGACCTTGAACTAATGTTTCAAGGTCATCACAAGTTACAATTTACGAACTCCCCCACTCAGTTTAGAGTTTCACGACAATTTTGATTCATTAGATCTGGTATTTTTCGATTTATAAGCCCTTAAAGGTCGTGTCTTGATTAGAATACCACACCCGACCTTATGGTTTTTGGTGTAACATTTATCGGCTTCCCATTAGTCAAAATAGATCGCGTCGAAGCTGTTTAGACTTAAAATTAAACGTAGAACATATTTCTAATTGGAACCATTCTTTTAATCCTAACGATTCTAGAGCTAAAATTTGGATGACCTTGAAGACCTGGTTCAAGGTCATTGAAATTTCCATTGTCATTTGTCCCCCTGCACCCTCTATGTAAGCTGCAAATTTCAAATTCTTACATAAAACACATTTTGAGTAATTGTCTCTGTATCGTTTTTACCTCTCCGAAGGGACAAAGTCCCCTAGGAGGGGTTATACAACCACCGTGTCTGTCTGTGGGTCTGTGGGTCTGTCAGGCCTGCGAACGCGTTCGCATTTTCGGTGCAAAGTGTAATCACTGCGTACGCAGTTTCTCAAAGGGTTGGCAAAACCACCGTGTGACGGTGAGCGTTAACGGATGCATTTGCGGTTTGGTTTGGATGGTGGTTTTTCGCTCACCGTCGTGACGGTTTGGTGTATTACGTTTTTGTAATGTTTATGCGTAGGTTGTGAGTGTTGAATTTGTTATGTTTGTGTTCTGATGGTTGTGCATGTTGAGTCTGTAGTGTTTTCTCTCCAACTTCTTCTTAATGACTTTGGGACGGACCGAGTGCTGAGTGTAATGCTACCTCTCAACGTCCAATGGCAGGGTTTCCACCAGTTGTACACGGTATTCGTCTTAGTATCAATTTGCGATCGCATCGGGCGGGATTTGAACCCGAGACCTCCTGATTGACAGGCGGACGTTCTACCACAGAACCACCGACACTTGTTACACCTTATTGAAAATTAGACCTTCAGCTTTATCGGAAGCGTATTTAATAGAGTACGAAATTTTGGTTTAATTGAAATAGAATTGAAATTGAAATTGAAATTATTGCATCGAAGAAATTCTAATTTAGCGTTTCTCTATTGATTAAAAATAAATGCGCCACCCAGGTTTCGAACCCAGACCATTCGGCTTGGCAGTCGAGCGCTCTACCACAGAACCGCCGATAGCTGCTTAGATTCACTGAAATTAAGACAGGCATCGTAAGCATAATAGGTAATAAAGTCTTTTTTTTATTAATGAATTTATGAAGGCCTAATCTGGTTTTTTTTAAAGGTTAAATCTTGTTTTAGCGCAGTCAGCCGAGATTAGAGGGTTAAAGGGTAGACCCTGTGGGTGGTCCACTTTGTTAGTTTTTTTTGTTATTTATTTACGGGTATTATTAACGACCTATATATAGTTGTGTTAATTCAAAGGAGATAATTTAACGTTAATTGCTTTAAGAGCTGGCGGTTAGTCAAGTGGCTCTCTGTGCTTTGTTGATGGTAAGGTTTTTGCTTCTTGTAAATATATTTGGTGTGGATATTTGGATATCTACGATTTCTAAAGCAGTCAATGATTTCCTGGGTGTGCGAGTCATTATATGATATTGGAAATTGGACGGCATTGGTCTTTTTCATGCGGTATGTGTCACAACGTCAACTGGTAGTTGAAATAAAATGAGCGTTAAAGATGCGGCAAGTATTTCGTAAGCGAGAAAAATACAAATACCATCTGTAGATTTTCTTTCATTAAAATTTGCTTAGTATTATATTCAACTGATAAACATGTACTGTAAAAAGGGTTAAATTCAATTGTGCATTGATTTAGTGAATCTAACTCGCTGTTGTAACTACTTAATTTATAATATTCTGAATAAATTAAACTCGATTGTTTCGTCTCAATTATTTAAATTAAAATTAAAATTTTATACCGGGCAGGGTTTGAACCGAGAATACGTTTTTCGTAAATAACTCTGAATTGCGGAGATATCTTTGGGGGTCGTGTCGAGAAATTAATACCACTAGGGACCATACTTCCGAGGAGAGGTATATTTTGGCTTGCCAACTTGTTTAGTTAACACCCTGTATACTGTGACTAGACGATATTTTGGAAGTTTGTAGCAGACCAAATCTTTAGTTCGTCTGTTTATAATCTGATAAGCCCACGACATAAGCCGTACAAAAGGAATATCTAAGAGTAGAAACTAGAAACAAACGTTACAGTTTGCCGCGCCACGTGTGCGAAGTTTTGGAACTTACGTAGCAAGTTGAAATAACTTAAAATTGAATCTTGATTTTGGTAATTTAGGTCTCCCATAAACAACTTTTTTACTTACGTATTTTGTTGCTTAAAATCTCAGGTTTTTGAGCGGTGGCCATCTTTTTTTGATTTTCAACTCCCTACGTACCGTAATTTTGCCGCAATCACTACCATGTTTAGTAGTTTTTCAAAAAAATAGGTCGGTTCACGTAGCTGTAACTCAAACTAAATTCCTGAGATTTCTTTCAGCGCTATTTTCGTGTTCATTGGGTCCATTTAACATAATATCAACTCTCATATGTATCTCCGATTTAATATTTTGGCGACAACATCATCTTTAGTTTAACTCAACAAACGAAATTTCAGTTAAAATCGCCATTTTCAAATATTTTTTATTAAAAACCTAATTTATATATTTCGGAAAGAAAACTTTCTAGTTATACTCACTGTTACCTATATTTATAGTATAAAAGGTTTCGTGAGTCTATCTTGAATACGTTTTGAGTTATTCGTACGCACATACCGAGATTTTCGGCATTTCGAAAATGTACACCCTAGACATCATTTTTTTCAAAAAATCATATTTTAAAAACTACGTTGAATTTTGGGCTAGAAAATTTGGATTTCCCACTAAAAATATCTATATTACTAACGTGTAAAGTAACGTCGAAATCGCGCATGGTGCCGTGGGACAATTTTTCCGAAAACGGGTGATTTGGCATGGAATTACCCCATTGCCAGTTTCCCTATCTCTCATTAAAAAAAACCCTCGAAGGGATTCCCCTCAGCAGGTACTGTTTTCGAGATATTACGAAATTTCTGCGAATTATCAGAGCCCCCATCCCCCTCCACTTCTCTACAAAAAGTCCCCGTACAACTCGCTCTTATCCCCGCCGAGCGCCCCCCCCCCCCCTCTACCCTCTCGCTCTCTCTCTCTCTCTCTCTCTCGCAACCCGTGGCTCATACCATTCCTCTTTCTCTTCTGCCCCCCCCTCCTTTGAAACTTACTAACGGACGACCGTTCCTATCCCCGTCTAGCACCCCCCTACCCCCTCGCTTTCTCTCTCTCTCGCAACCCGTGGCTCATACCATGCCTCTTTATCTTGCGCCCCCCCCCCTCCTTTGAAACTTACTAACGGACTAACGGACGGACGGACGGACAAAACTTTCCCATTGAACTCGTTGCTAAGAGAGCTACGCTCAATTAAAATAATTAAGACGAAACAACCGATTTTAATTTATTCAGAATATTATACAATAGTGAGTTGGACGTACTAAACAATGCACAATTGAATTTAACAATATTTACAGTACAAGTTTATCCGTTAAATCAAGAACTAATTTGCGTAAATTAGTTCTTGGTTAAATATAATACGAAGCAAATTTTAATGAAAGAAATATCTACAGAGGGTATTTGTATTTTTCTCGCTTACGAAATACTTGCCGCATCTTTAACCGTTGGTTTGGGTTTGGTTGGTTCTTTGTTCGTTAACGCTCACCGTCGCGACAGCTGCAACTGTGTAGTATGGGAATGTTGAACTTGTGTTATGGCGGTTGTGGGTGATGAGTTTGTTGTGTTTGCGTTTTGTATGTATGGGTG
This sequence comes from Leiobunum rupestre, assembly GCF_980474605.1. NCBI lineage: Eukaryota > Metazoa > Arthropoda > Arachnida > Opiliones > Sclerosomatidae > Leiobunum > Leiobunum rupestre. The sequence goes on along the minus strand of NC_143391.1, from coordinate 30,144,015 downwards.
TTTTCTCTCCAACTTCTTCTTGTTGACTTTTGGGACGGACCGAGTGCGGAGGGTTACGGTAAACGTCTCAACGTCCAAATGGCATTGTTTCCACAAAATGTTTACGGCATTCGTCTTAGTAATTTGCGATCGCATCGGGCGGGATTCGAACCAAAGTCCTCCTGTATGACATGTGGACGTTCTACATGGTTCTACCACAGAACCACCAATACATGTTACGGGTCATTGAAAATTATACGCTCAGCTTAAGCGGAAGAGTATATTAATAGTTGATAAAGTCTACATTTATTTACGTATAAAATTTTAAAGGTCAAATCTTGTTTTAGCGCAGTCAGCAGAGATAAGATGGTTAAAGGGTAGAACCCGTGGGTGGTCCACTTAGCTAGTTTTTTGTAATTTATTTACGGGTTTTATTATCGACTTAGATAAAGTTGTATTAATGCGGTAGCGTTGGTTTGACGTTTATTGATATACGAGCTGTCATTTAGTCAAGCGGCTTTTTATGCTTTTGTTAATGGTCAGGTTTTCGCATCTTGTTAATACATTTTCTATTGGTGTGGATATTTGGATATCTACGATTCCTAATGCAGTCATTAATTTCCTGGGTTTGCGAGTCATTATATGATATTGGAAATTGGACGGCATTGGTCTTTTTCATGCGGTATGTGTCACAACTCACAACGTCAACAGGAAGTCTACGAGTCGTCCACTACCAGATGTCGAATATAGCTATTCTACGTTATCTTCATCAAGGGCGAGTGTTGAAATAAAATGAGCGTTAAACTTTAGCATCGAACAAGGGTCGAAACACCGAAAAAGACTATAACGCGAAAACTAATTAAAACGCCGAAAAAGGCGATATAATAACGCGAAACCTATCCAAAACACCGAAAAAGACTATAACGCGAAACCTAATTAAAACGCCGAAAAAGGCGATATAATAACGCGAAACCTATCCAAAACACCGAAAAAGACTATAACGCTAAACCAAATTAAAACGCCGAAAAAGGCGATATAATACCCCAAAAACCATTCATTAAGCCAAAAAAGCCGATATAATAACGCGAAACCTATTCAAAACGCAGAAAAAAGCCGATATAATAACGCGAAACCCATCCAAAACACCCAAAAAAGGCGATATAATAACGCGAAACCTATTTGAAACGCCAAAAAAGGGCGATATAATAACTTGAAAGCAATGGAATACACCGAAAACAAGACGTACGACGGTCAGAATACACAATCCAATATATATCCACGGCCACACATAATTGTATTTACACTTATTTGTTACTTTTAGTCATACCTTGAAAGCATCGAAGATTCCTTCAGTGTCTTTCTTATTTTTTTCTTCTGATCACACTTATTTGTTACTTCTGGTCATACGTTGTAAGCATAGCGTATTACTCCGATAAGTGTCACAACTATTTGTTACTTCAGGTCATACGTTATAAGCATAGCGTATTTCTCCGATAAGGTCACACTTATTTGTTACTTCAGGTCATACGTTATAAGCATAGCGTATTTCTCCAATAAGTGTCACACTTATTTGTTACTTCAGGTCATACGTTGTAAGCATCGCGTATTACTCCGATAAGTGTCACACTTATTTAATGCTTCAGGTCGTACGTTGTAAGCATAGCGTATTACTCCGATAAGTGTCACACTTATTTGTTACTTCAGGTCATATGTTGTAAGCATCACGTATTACTCCGATAAGTGTCACACTTATTTAATGCTTCAGGTCGTACGTTGTAAGCATAGCGTATTACTCCGATAAGTGTCACACTTATTTGGAACTTTTGGTCATATTAGAACGGCCTTGAAAAATGCCCGAGATAAATTCGCGTATAGTCTCTATAACCACGCGTATTTCCAATGTTGGAAGTTGCGGGGGTCCGTATACGCTGTCCAAAAAACCTAACTTAGAATTAAACTTAAGCAACGTAATTGCAATTCTAGGTTATATGGAAACCACAGCTATTCAAAAATATAACTTTCATGAAAGTCGAACTTAAATTAAGGAACGTTATGTAGATTTTTAGGCGAAAATATAAACACACGAAAATTGGGGTCTCGTAAATTACCCTGAAAACTATACTTAAATTTAATATTTACTGATATAACCGAAGTTGTGGGTCCGCGGAATCGTTACCTATCCAATAACTCGGAACAACTCCTTCTGCGTTGAGTTTGCAAGTTCTCTCCCCACTGGTTTAAGGGGTTTTCCCCCGAGATCTTCGGTTTCCCCTTCCATAAAAACTTGTTGAGGTTAACGGTAATAGTTAGTGTATGGAGCTGTTGGCTCGATCGCGTGGCATGCAGGTCTTGCCACCACCCTCCTACGCATTGTAACCCGGCCACCTGAATTAAAGGCTTCAAAAGTCGCTTGACGACTTAGGCCTAAGGTGGTGCCTTGGGTATTAGCCTAGCCTAGCTGAATATTTTTTTAACGTTATCGGACTTAATTTTAAATAAAATATCTACCACATAAAGCGATGCATGTCCATTCGAAGGAAATATCATTGACTCTTCTAGCCCTAACCGTTGAAGAGATATGCGCGACACGGCGGCATCGGCATCGGCATCGGCTACACTGTACGTGAGACTAATACACACAAATCCTTAGGATTGTGTGTAAAAAGCGATTTAAAGGGGCTCCAAAGTTCGGTAGCCAAAAAAAAGAAAAATTAGCATGCTTTTCATCCACCCCAACCCCTCACTAGGTCTTGGCAGAGGCGGGCAGAGTCAACCGTAAATTTCGCACTTTACTGACTTTACACACATTTTGCCAACAAACTTTGGAGCCCTTTTAATATCACGAAAATGATTCAAATACCGGATTCATGCCGGCCCGAGGATGGAGCGAGATCCGATTATGGCGCCAACTTGCTTGCCCGTAATATAAAAATATTTTTTTACTTGATTTTTTTTACCACTGAGGCGTCTTCTGAGGCTTGGCGCTTGGAGCGGCCGCTACGTTCGCCCTATGGTAGGGCCGGTATTGCGTGCCATTACAGAGCTACCTCCCCCAGCTGACAAGCATTCTCTCCAAAGATTCTTGGGCATGGTAAATTATATAACAACATTCATACCACTACTTAAAAAGGATTTCGTACTTAACTGGGACCCTCAGATGCAGGTCGTATACGATAAATTAAAAACACTAATAACCTCGGCTTCAATTTTGTCAATCTTCAACCCTTCTCAGCCGTGCCAAATCACCGATGACGCCAGTTCTAATGGCATTGGCGCGGCTCTTCAGTTGAGTTCATTCAATGCCAGTTGAGTTCATTTCCACAACATTGACTTTAGCTAAGAACTATGCGCAAATTGAGAAGGAATAAATAGGAGTACTGTTCGCTTGCAAGAAGTTCCATTATTATATAGTAGGTACTCACGTCCACATAGAAACTGATCACAAACCTCTTACAGCTGTTGTCAACAAACCGATGCATATGATTTCACCACGCTTACTGTGCTTGTTTCGATATGACTTCACGCTGTCAGATGTTCCTGGTACCAAACTTCAAATTGGTGACACCTTCTTACGTAATGTATAAGCTCTGAATGGTTGGCCATTAAGCTCAAGCTCATAATGACATCCCTGTACAAGCGCAAATGATCTTGTAAAGCTTCGTACCTAGCGTGTTTTAAAACTTTAGGAAAAATCGATGAATCGCGAATTGATCAACCCACTTCCTGCAAGAGGGCGACCAGCGCCGATGACAATGTCACCACCAACAAGAGGGCAACAAGCGCCGGTGACAATGTCACCACCAACCAGAGGGCATGTTGTCAGAATTTATAGCCCGGTGTACCGGTAAGAAAAGAACCACACCACCGGAGGTCTATCATCAGAATGCCCTACGCCAGCGTCCACAAGCCCGGACAGGTGACAAAACCAGCATGGGTAGCAGAACCCCACTACTGATGGTCGCACCCTCGACGCAAGCCGCTCAACCCAGCAGAAGGTGCAACAATGGGACGACCAGCCCGCCACTTCGCACACAGCAGTGGGATAGAGAACGGATGCTCTAGCAACTCCGGCCGACACCCCACCTACAAAGGCAGGGAGCCAAGCCCTTTGGAGAGAGCTCCTAAAGGGGAACGGCGGGCACACAGCAGCCCGCATAACCCGGCACAGCTGGCACCGGAGATCCCGGTGGGAGCCCAAAAGGCCGGGAGATGGGTCCGCCGTGCCCTCATACGGAGGCCCACAGCCCCACAGCAGGCTACTCAATCCGCCGAGGCGGCCAGGTTGCCCGGCCCCTCTCCATTAGCCTGGGCCGAAGCCCAGTATCCAGCCCACACCTGACCGAAGTCGGAGGTCGGAGATAGGACCCTTTGGACGGAGCTAACATCTCCCAGTGCGCCACCGCCCTTACGGGTTACAAGAGCCGGACCCCGACTCCCCGGTACAGCCACCAGTTATTGCACACTCCGACCCCTTGAGGGCCCAACCAGAGGGCAACAAACGCCGGTGACAATGTCACCACCAACCAGAGGGCAAAAAGCGCCGGTGACAATGTCACCACCAACCAGAGGGCAACAAACGCCGGTGACAATGTCACCACCAACCAGAGGGCAAAAAGCGCCGGTGACAATGTCACCACCAACCAGAGGGCAACAAGCGCCGGTGACAATGTCACCACCAACCAGAGGGCAGTGTGTCAGAATTTATAGCCCGGTGTACCTAGTAACAGAGACCATACCACCGGAGGCCTATCATCATAGTGCCCTACGCCAGCGTCCCCCTAGCCCGGACAGGTGACAAATCCAGCATGGGTAGCAGAACCCTACTACTGACGGTCTCACCTTTGACGCAAGCCACTCAACCCAGCAGAAGGTGCAGCAATGGGTGGACCAATCCCCACTTCGCACACAGCAGTGGGATTTAGAATGGATGCTATAGCAACTCCAGCCGACACCCTACCTATGAAGGTAAGGAGCCAAACCATTTGGAAAGAGCTCCTAAAGGGGAACGACGAGCACACAGCAACCCAAGTAACCCGGCACAGCTGGCACCGGAGATCCCGGTGGGCTCCAAAAGGCCGGGAAACAGGACCGCCGTGCCCGCATATGGAGGCTCGCCGCCCCACAGCAGGCTACCCATTCCGCCGAGGCGGCCAGTTTGCCTGGACCCTCTCCGTTAGCCTGAACCGAAGTTCAGTATCCAGCCCAAACCTGACCGAAGTCGGAGGTGGAGATAGGACCATTTGATCAGAGCTAACATCTCCCAGTACGCCACCGCCCTTATGGGTTACAAGAGCCGGACCCCGACTCCCCGGTAAAGCCACCAGTTATTGCACACTCTAACCCATTTAGGGCCACCAACCAGAGGGCAACAAACGCCGGTGACAATGTCACCACCAACCAGAGGGCAACAAACGCCGGTGACAATGTCACCACCAACCAGAGGGCAAAAAGCGCCGGTGACAATGTCACACCAACCAGAGGGCAGCAAGCGCCGGTGACAATGTCACCACCAACCAGAAGGCAACAAGTGCCGGTGACAATGTCACCACCAGTCAGAAGGCAACCAGCACCGGGGACAATGTCACCACCAACCAGAAGGCAACCAGTACCGGGGACAATGTCACCACCAACCAGAGGGCAAAAAGCGCCGGTGACAATGTCACACCAACCAGAGGGCAGCAAGCGCCGGTGACAATGTCACCACCAACCAGAAGGCAACAAGTGCCGGTGACAATGTCACCACCAGTCAGAAGGCAACCAGCACCGGGGACAATGTCACCACCAACCAGAAGGCAACCAGTACCGGGGACAATGTCACCACCAACCAGAAGGCAACCAACACTGGGGACAATGTCACCACCAACCAGAAGGCAACAAGTGCCGGTGACAATGTCACCACCAGTCAGAAGGCAACCAGCACCGGTGACAATGTCACCACCAACCAGAAGTCAACCAGCACCGGTGACAATGTCACCACCAACCAGAAGGCAACCAGCACCGAGGACAATGTCACCACCAACCAGAAGGCAACCAGCACCGGGGACAATTACACCACCAACCAGAGGGCAACAAGAGCCAGTGACAATGTCACCACCAACCAGAAGGCAACCAGCACCGGTGACAATGTCACCACCAACCAGAGGGCAACAAGCACCGGTGACAATGTCACCACCAACCAGAAGTCAACCAGCACCGGTGACAATGTCACCACCAACCAGAAGGCAACCAGCACCGAGGACAATGTCACCACCAACCAGAAGGCAACCAGCACCGGGGACAATTACACCACCAACCAGAAGGCAACCAACACTGGGGACAATGTCACCACCAACCAGAAGGCAACAAGTGCCGGTGACAATGTCACCACCAGTCAGAAGGCAACCAGCACCGGTGACAATGTCACCACCAACCAGAAGTCAACCAGCACCGGTGACAATGTCACCACCAACCAGAAGGCAACCAGCACCGAGGACAATGTCACCACCAACCAGAAGGCAACCAGCACCGGGGACAATTACACCACCAACCAGAGGGCAACAAGAGCCAGTGACAATGTCACCACCAACCAGAAGGCAACCAGCACCGGTGACAATGTCACCACCAACCAGAGGGCAACAAGCACCGGTGACAATGTCACCACCAACCAGAGGGCAACAAGCGCCGGTGACAATGTCACCACCAGCCAGAGGGCAACAAACGCCGGTGACAATGTCACCACCAACCAGAGGGCAACAAGCGCCGGTGACAATGTCACCACCAACCAGAAGGCAACCAGCACCGGTGACAATGTCACCACCAACCAGAAGTCAACCAGCACCGGTGACAATGTCACCACCAACCAGAAGGCAACCAGCACCGAGAACAATGTCACCACCAACCAGAAGGCAACCAGCACCGGGGACAATTACACCACCAACCAGAGGGCAACAAGAGCCAGTGACAATGTCACCACCAACCAGAGGGCAACAAGCACCGGTGACAATGTCACCACCAACCAGAAGGCAACCAGCACCGGGGACAATGTCACCACCAACCAGAGGGAAACAAACGCCGGGGACAATGTCACCACCAACCAGAGGGCAACAAACGCCGGTGACAATGTCACCACCAACCAGAGGGCAACAAGCACCGGTGACAATGTCACCACCAACCAGAAGGCAACCAGCACCGGGGACAATGTCACCACCAACCAGAGGGCAACAAACGCCGGTGACAATGTCACCACCAACCAGAGGGCAACAAACGCCGGTGACAATGTCACCACCAACCAGAGGGCAACAAACGCCGGTGACAATGTCACCACCAACCAGAGGGCAACAAGCGCCGGTGACAATGTCACCACCAACCAGAGGGCAACAAACGCCGGTGACAATGTCACCACCAACCAGAGGGCAACAAACGCCGGTGACAATGTCACCACCAACCAGAGGGCAACAAGCACCGGTGACAATGTCACCACCAACCAGAAGGCAACCAGCACCGGGGACAATGTCACCACCAACCAGAAGGCAACCAGCACCGAGAACAATGTCACCACCAACCAGAAGGCAACCAGCACCGGGGACAATTACACCACCAACCAGAGGGCAACAAGAGCCAGTGACAATGTCACCACCAACCAGAGGGCAACAAGCACCGGTGACAATGTCACCACCAACCAGAAGGCAACCAGCACCGGGGACAATGTCACCACCAACCAGAGGGAAACAAACGCCGGTGACAATGTCACCACCAACCAGAGGGCAACAAGCGCCGGTGACAATGTAACCACCAACCAGAGGGCAACAAACGCCGGTGACAATGTCACCACCAACCAGAGGGCAACAAACGCCGGTGACAATGTCACCACCAACCAGAGGGCAACAAGCACCGGTGACAATGTCACCACCAACCAGAAGGCAACCAGCACCGGGGACAATGTCACCACCAACCAGAAGGCAACCAGCACCGAGAACAATGTCACCACCAACCAGAAGGCAACCAGCACCGGGGACAATTACACCACCAACCAGAGGGCAACAAGAGCCAGTGACAATGTCACCACCAACCAGAGGGCAACAAGCACCGGTGACAATGTCACCACCAACCAGAAGGCAACCAGCACCGGGGACAATGTCACCACCAACCAGAGGGAAACAAACGCCGGGGACAATGTCACCACCAACCAGAGGGCAACAAACGCCGGTGACAATGTCACCACCAACCAGAGGGCAACAAGCACCGGTGACAATGTCACCACCAACCAGAAGGCAACCAGCACCGGGGACAATGTCACCACCAACCAGAGGGCAACAAACGCCGGTGACAATGTCACCACCAACCAGAGGGCAACAAACGCCGGTGACAATGTCACCACCAACCAGAGGGCAACAAACGCCGGTGACAATGTCACCACCAACCAGAGGGCAACAAGCGCCGGTGACAATGTCACCACCAACCAGAGGGCAACAAACGCCGGTGACAATGTCACCACCAACCAGAGGGCAACAAACGCCGGTGACAATGTCACCACCAACCAGAGGGCAACAAGCACCGGTGACAATGTCACCACCAACCAGAAGGCAACCAGCACCGGGGACAATGTCACCACCAACCAGAGGGCAACAAACGCCGGGGACAATGTCACCACCAACCAGAAGGCAACCAACACCGGGGACCATGTCACCACCAACCAGAAGGCAACCAGCACCGGGGACAATTACACGACCAACCAGAGGGCAACAAGAGCCAGTGACAATGTCACCACCAACCAGAGGGCAACAAGCGCCGGTGACAATGTCACCACCAACCAGAGGGCAACAACCGCCGGTGACAATGTCACCACCAACCAGAGGGCAACAAAAGCCAGTGACAATGTCACCACCAACCAGAGGGCAACAAGAGCCAGTGACAATGTCACCACCAACCAGAGGGCAACAAGCGCCGGTGAAGACATACGTACAACGGTAGAAATCAAGCTTCAATTTTCCAGTTTTATTATCCAACTAGCCGAGAACTTTTGTGGCACTCCACCCCTGTAAGGGGGGGAGTCATTGGCGCCTCGCTATCTCTGCCTATAGGCTAGTCGAACCACCACCAGTGACAAAGCGAAAGGCAATCCCAGCTTATCTCTGTCCCGTGCCGCCTTTGTCTTCACCCGGTTCGCCCTCCGCCTTTGGTACCCTTACTGACTAAGCAAAAACACAAAAAAGGCTATAGTTGAGCCACTAACGAAGCGAAATGCAGCAGCTTCTCTCTCCGTCCCGCGCTGGCCTTCTCTTCGCCGCCCCACCTTTGCCCCGGCTTTGGCTTCATGACAGACTAAGCAAACATTCCAGAAAGCTTGGACGTGCGACCAACGTACCAAGCGCTCCTTATAGCCGAGAAGCCCACCCCACGGGCGGGCCCTCAGCTAATTGTGTGTTTCGAGGCACTCCCCCCCCCCAGTAAGCCCCCTACCCCGCTTTCCCATGTGAGAATTACCATGGTACCCTTTTCCCCATAGTTGAACCACCCCAGTAAGGCACTCCTCCTCCTTTTCCCCATGCCAGAATTACCGGGGTACCCTTTTTATCTCGCAAAAATAACTTAAAAACTCGCCTTTATCTCTCTTCCAAACCCCCCAGTAAGGCACCCCACCCTTTTTCCCCATGCCAAATGATGCCAGAATTACCGGGGTACCCTTTACCCCCGAAAAATTACAAAAACCTCGCCTTTCTCTCTCGTCACAAACCCCCCGGTACCCCTGTAAACCCCCTGTACCAATGGCAGACGCCTCGCTATCTCTACCTATAGGCTGGTCGAACCACCACCAGTAACAAAGCGAAAGGCAGTCCCGGTTTCTCTCCGTCCTGTGCCGCCGGTGTCTTCGCCCGGTTCGCTTCCCCTTCTTTTGGTACCCTTACTGACTAAGCAAAAACACAAAAAGGCTATAGTTGAGCCACTAACAAAGCGAAAGGCAGCAGCTTTTTCTTCGCCGCCACGACTTTGGCTTCATGACAGACTAAGCAAACATTCATGAAAGCCTCCCTTGCGAAAATTATTTCACCATTCTATAAATAACATATTTAAGTTTAATTAAGGATAATTTCAATCACTTTGACCGTGTCAAATTTGAGTAATTTTAATTAGAGTAGATCATCGAAAATTATTCTGCTATAACCGCCATTATTTAAATTACTTAACTATTCGATAGAACACGTGTATAATTAGGGTTAATTTCCAATAACTTTGAAGTTTGAACGTGTCAAATTTGAGTAAATTGAACATAGTGGGGTAAGTTTTAGTAATTTATATTTGTTTCTGCTTTCGTCGTCACAAGTATCTTTTTTTCTATTTTCGCGGGGAAAATTCAAAATTAACGCTTTTTTATCCTATTTCATAGGCAACTATAGCGCCATCGGTTTTAGATTTCAATAAATTTTTGATTTTTCACTGTATTTGTACATCAGTGTGCATTTGTTGGTTATAATAAATAGCTAGCATAATATTAAGTTTATTAGAAAATTATTTCCGTTATTTTATTAGGGGCTGTTCACAAATTACGTAACGCAGAAAAACAACTTTTTAGACTCCCCCCCTCCCCCTCGTAACAAAAAGTAACAAATGGAAAGACCCCTCTTCTCAAATTACGTAACAAATATCGACCCCCCCCTTATATTATTATAGTACGTAACAACTAATGTGATGGTAATAAAGTACAATATTAAAGATCAGGTACTAAATTTTATTGTTTGTAATTTAAACTTGAAATGACAACTGTATTTTTATGCAACACTTTATACCCACCCATGGGTTTTAACCGTTTTATTGTGGTGTCTTATCGGGGAACGCTTTTCCGTAAGCAGATATGAGGGACGTAAATAGAGCGCTTTTGTCCATTTTTAACAATGAAAAATCAATCTAAACTGAGGAAAAAATTTAAAACTTTAAAATTCACGTGGTAGATCCAGACTAATCGTTCTCGCACTTTTGTCCATCCCGAGCGGGGGAAAATAGGCGAAACTGTAGATCAAGGTCATATGAAATTCTTTTAAACGTGAGTAAACCAATGAAATTGCTCATGTTTTTAATAATTACGACTGTTTCTGAAAGTTATGAAAATTTTATTCTACGATATTAAAAATAATATGTGTTACGTATCATTTTAGTGAACCCTCCCCCCCCCCCCGTAACAATTAGTAACGCTTGCACAAACCCCCTCTCCCCCCTACCGCGTTACGTAATTTGTGAACAGCCCCTTACTGTCGAAAACTAATTTAAATGTGTGGTTGTTTAGATACGTATTTTAGAATTTTCTTTTCACTTTTAGAATTCTGGCAGATTGACACTGGTCGTTGATCTTCCGAAAGTCAGGGCCTATTTTAAGGATTTTTCAGAACTGCCCTAAAACGATTATGTTACAATCGATACAGATCACTGAAGATACGAGCTAATTTCATTATTACCTATTACAGCTTCGATTTCGCTGTAGCGAGAAATACACTCTGGGTTGTCCGAGTTTTTTAGAACAATCACTTAATTTTCAAAACTCGATTTTTGAACTACCCAAATACGGCAGAACTACCCACTAAAATAGGCCTGCCAAAATTCCAATAGTCGACTCGGTACGGCCCCCACCATTTGCTAAAAAGTTAAATTTTAGCTTAAACTTCTCTATTGGCGAAACAAAACAAATATGGTTTAACCGTTTAATTAAGGTGCATACGCAAATAACGGATGAAATCAGAATTTTTCGCGCAAGCCAGTTAAGCCGGTTAAGCAATATGTGTTTGCTCGCCAATTTACACCGATAGAGGACAGTCGTTTATGCGTTTTGCTTCTGTGGGATATCCCTGAAATTAATTAATAAATTTTTAATGAAAAATTAAAGAAATAAAACAACGATATTCACGTGTGGGTTTATTAATTAAGCTAACAAAATTACAGAACATCCGGGAGATGGCGCTCATGTCAAATCAACGCGTGCTAATGCGCTTTCCAAATTATAGATAGCAGCAGTGAGCTCTTCAATTTTCTCTATTTTTTTAACCCAAATACTTAAAGCTGATTCCAATAGGTGGCGCGAGCGGGAAAAATATTTATAAAAAAATGAGTTTCAAAGTAAAGCGGCCTCATGACGGAATCGCGTATAGAGGCATTAATCTATTGGGAATTCGTTTCGTTGTGATTTTTTACACGATTTGATCTATGAAATTCAACGTGAATTTTTGTTCAAACAAGATAGGTAAGCAACTATGTGTGTATAAATTAGGTTATCATATTTAAAGAGACTTCCAAGTCATTACGGTTATCATATCGAGCGAGGCCATAGCTGTGGTGGTCACCATTACTGGGGAATATTTCTTTACCTATGGTAAAAACACATTGCGACGTTTGGTCATTATTCTTACATAGACTTTTTGCGCCATTTCTGGGGATAAATAGGCAGAACAGCGCCTGAGCATGAGCGAAAGTGTCACAACGATCGTTCTTGTTAAAAAAAAACCAGGGGACGTTACCTAACAAGTTACCTACCCGTAATGGTTTTCACCTTTTTTATAGTCGAAACATCAAGGGGCAGGTCGCTAATAAGTCTACGCCCGCCTTATTTACAAATTTGTCAGTCGATGCGGGTCAACCAAAATGAAAGAACCTGTTAGATAAGGGTCGGAATCATCTGTCATATAAGGGTCGGAATCATCTCTTATATAAGGGTCGGAATCAGCGCTTTCACAGGCAGTTGTTAAAATGATCGTCGCCCTTTCTGGCATAACGGTCGACTTTTTTTGCTTGGTGGGGAACCATGCAAGAGATATTTAAAGTCCATCAGGTCTGCTGTTGCCAGATATAGTTTCCGTACAGCCGGCTAGTTTTGTGTAATTTTACATGTTTGGCGGGAACGTGCCTTGGCATTTTCGGTGGGGATTTTCTTGAATTCATTTCGGGCGTTCGGTCGTCCAGCGTGGAACCTTTCAACTTACACGCTAAGACTAACCCTTATACACAATGGATTTTTTCCCTTTGAATGAGGCTATAAAACGACTTTATTTAGGGGGGGGGGGCGGAATTAGCCTAAGCCTAGACAAACGGCATTTAGACCGATTAAGAGACCTTATGATCTATGAAATAACTACTAGTATTTCGACTGGCGTCAGTCGTAGCGCCAGGATTTTAGTCTTTTACAAATGTTACAGGAGTTACATGGCCAAGATTGGGGCCCCACAAACAGTGCCTGATTAACTACCACCTGGGTTCATACGCTTGATATTTATTAGGGGAACCCTGAACTTGCTCTAGCCTGGTCTCGACCCCCCTTCCTTTTGGGAAATTCCGGGCCCCTAAGCTTAAGACTATTCATCCTATTGGTTAATCCGCTTACAAGTTAACTCTTTTGGGACCCCTTTAAATCGATTTTTGGGGCCCCCCAGCTAAAATTAAAATATGCTATAGCCCGCGTAGCCTACAAATGACTGGTCTTGTGTTATAAAATACTATCTATCCATGCTTTTCAGAATTTTAAGAAAATTTTCAAATCATAATTTTTCTTTAAAGGTACTATAAATTTTCATATTTATGGTGGATCACCTAATTTTTATTTATGCCACCAGATTTATCAAAAGCTACGGCGCTAGTTACGTTAAAACAAGTCGTAGCTCCTGTTAGCGGAAGATTTTTCGTTTGCAAAATTAGGGCCGAATTTCAGGTCATTCCTCTCCTTCCATCACGTGACTTCCGAAAAGACGCGATGACGTAGCTCCACCCCCAAAATTGAAACGATTCCGTGGCCCTTTAAGTTTTCCCTAAAATAGATTCATTGACTCTAAGAGAAATAGCGGTTGACGAAATTGTACTCGTTGCTTTAGATTGGAATACCAGCTTGATATACTCGCTGAATAGTTAAGACTTCAGTCTATAGGGTCGTGGAATGGAGGGTATCAAGTCATCAACGTCGTTTGAACTAGGGGTCTACGGGAGTGAAAATTATATCTTTTCTTTAGGCGGCACAATGAGTGCCGTTAATATAATTATTCAAGAAGGCCTTTGGTATTAAAAAGTTGAGCCACTCCGGAGGCCAAATCAGCGCGTCTATACGCGTCTATATATTTGGCCCGTTAAACCCGCTAGAAAGAAAAGACGTACCGCTATATAATCATCAGAAGTAAAAGCAAAAATATATATATATCCGCGTACGGCGGGGGTTGTCGCGCAATGCTCTTTTTATCCCGCCGTTGTACCAACGCCACCTTCCGCGGGCCACTCACTGGCAAGAGTGATTTACAGGCGTAGAGCTTGTATTTTTTTTCCATTCTCACGCGTCCCCCCTCATAGGCCGAGAAATGATGGATTACCTCGCATAAATTAATTTATCCTTCGCGCCTGAGAAAAGAAAGCCTTCGTCTTTTTTTCCCCTGATTTTTCTTTCTTTTTATTCTACCCCCCCGCCCCCTTTCTTGAACCCCCCCGGCTTCCTTTTTTTAACTATTAAAGTATCTCATAAATTTCTTCCTCGCTGGAGCGGTGGAGGATGATATTTTTTTAAGCGGGGACACCAAGCTGGGATCGCAGTTTTCTTCTTGGCAAGGTTATAAATAAGAGCTCGAGGTGATAGGCCGAAGCGGACGGCCTCGCGCCCGCCCGAACTCGCCGCACCAACGGCGGCGAGAAGGAAATTTTTTTCTCCGTCGCTTTTCCGATCTGTCTCTCGCACCCTGTTTTGGTACAAATTTTCTTCGTAAAAGTCTGTTTCGCCGCTTTTTCGGCAGTTTTAAAATGATGCCCAATTTGATTAGGGACGTAAGTTTTGACGATACGTTGCGTGTGTGTGTTTTTTTTTTGGCTGGAGAGGGGACGAAATGTCGTTTGGAATTAGAATTTCTTTTCCACGTATTTTGAAAGATGAAGTAACAACACGACGTAGTTATTCCGCCAGTCGTTAGTTTTCCGCGGGTTGGGATCAAGCGAGGGATAGTTTCGCTACGATGGCTTGATTTATATTCGAGGCAATGCGTTGATCCGCTTTGTTCCAGGCTGGTTTGTCACGGGGATTCCACTTTCATATTCTCTAGATTATCACTTTATATGTATTGGACAAACAGCTTCATTTATCCGCTTTTTTAACACATACAGAGTATGTACTCGCAAAATTAATCTCGCGTCTCGTCAATAAGTACCACCGGTTCGTTTACCCTTAGAGCTGGTAAAAGTCTGAAGCGTTATAATTGACGTCCAACAGGGGGAGCTATGTGTTCTGGGTATATCAAAATCACGTGACGAAATATTAAAACGCTTGTGAGGCCCTTTAAGCCTCAATAAAGTTTCGCATATATTTAAAGGGAATATAACCTCAGGTATTTGGTGTGGAACACCAACGTTTGTTTGGCGCCACTGTACAGAGAAATTTGAAAAATTGAAGGGGTCTTCCATAAAAATTGCTTTAATTTAATTTTTTCACAAACAGACATACTATACTTGTATAACGCGTATAGAACTGCTCGAATGTACTTAAATATTGAAGCCTATAAGATATCTATTATAAATTACAAGTGAAACCACAGACCACCTACCCCGAGAAGGACTCGAATCAACCTCGAAAAAAGGTGTCTTAAAGTGAAAATTCTTTAGTTTACGAAATAAAAATAAAAATTTCTTGCGTGAGCAGGTTTCTACAATATTTTTTTTATTATCACGCGTGCTCGTCTTTGTACCTTCAAACCTGCCTCTACTTGCCGTGAGATGGCACGCTCTTAAAAAAGCCACATCACATTCGATACACTAATTTAAATTTTTACCAGCGATGCATGTCCCTCTTGGGGTAGGTAGTCTGTGGTGACACTTGCATGGGTGGATCCAAATTGCTTTTTTCTGTAAATTTACTTTATTTTTGGTAAAACATGGTACATGAAGAAGTACAACTACAAATCTAATTCAACACCTCTAAAGCTAATTACGCCTATGCTTATATAATTTAATAAAACGTAATATTCTATAAACTATTCGTTGAGTATCCTTCTGTACCAAATTTGGTATAAACTAGACTACACTACACTGAAACCCGATAAGTGCGTTGAAAACGATTATCATGCAGCAGCGGCGTAGCCAAAATGGGGTTTTCCCGTAAATACACCATAATTTGACCCCCTTAACGAATTTCTGGCAGCGTTACTGCAGGGCCCCAGAGGTCCTATAATTCCTATAAAATCATATATTTTCAAAATGTTCTATAGGCCTAAAATTCTATATTTTTAGGAAAATCCTCAAAAATTCCTATAAAATCCTATAATTTTGATATTTTGCGAGGGGCAGATCACTTTGTTACCGGGTATCCTAATAATCATTATTAAATTTTTAATCATTATTTAATCATTTTTAATCTTTGTACAGCCAAAGCCACCGATTTAATTTTAATCTAATATAATCTAATCATGATTTAATCATACCAGGGTGTCCTAATAATCATTGAAGTGAGCTGCCCCTCGATATTTTGCCCATTTCAAATCCCGCCACTCACGTCGTCAGTTAAATTGCTATACTTTTGTTATTGTTAACGCGGTTAGCTACTAGTATATTTTTAGTGATAAAATCGTAAAATAGTTTCTATTTTTAAGTTAATTTCAAAGATTTTTTTCACTAAATATAGATTTTGTTTTTAAATGCATAAAGTTAGTAAATTAAATAGCATATAAAATCCTATAATTTTGGAAGAATAGTCCTATGAAGTTCTATATTTTTAGAAATATAATCCTATTTTTCCTATAAAAATTGAAGATTTTGAGTGGTGGCCCGGACCTTACTGTTACCCCGCGCGATGATTACGGATTTGGTAAACACCGTAAACTTTGACGTGACCACTATTTGGATAAGAAATATGGAATTAATCATTCTAGGAAACCCGGTACAAAGTAACGTATCCCGTGTACGGATAAAGTAAACAGAATTATTTCAGAGGCCACATTTTCTTGAAGTTCAGATCTATACTTTAATTAAAATCTTAATCCTTTTTCGGAAAAAAAATCCGGATTAAAACCGAAATCAACCGTCGGTCTTAAAACGAAACAACGTTCTTCGAGCTCGCTATTTCACTCCGAGAGAAAAAATTCTTTTATTTCGCGTCGAATTTTTTCTTCAAGGTGGTCTGAGTCGCGGGGCTTTAAGCAAGCGGCACTCCGCTGTCGGCGGTGGTGGCAAAACGTTAGAAAATCCTTTTAACAAGATAAAATTTCTTACTTTTTTTCTACCGGAATACTCGGAATATTTTTTCGGCGAGTCTCTCCGCAGACGAGAGCGAAAAGAATTTTCTTTTTGGAGAAGAGGAGAACGGTAACCGAATCTTATCCCGCGATTACCAGAAGGCGACGGAGAAGAAAGACCAAACACTTGATAAAAAAAGGGAAGCCTCTCGCTAAAGAAAGGGAAAGTAAGGTGGAAAAGTGAGCGAAACAAAAAATCCATTTCCTCGGGGATTATGTGTGGACGTTTTAAGTGCCTTGTTTGTAAGCCGCTTCTTCCATATGTAGAACAAAACGCCCCCTTTCTCTTATTTTTCACCAACGGCTGGAAACGCCGCTTTAAAATGGACGCCATTTACTCTTACCTTTTTTTTAACCTTACACCTTCTCAAAATGTCGTTTCAAACTTTTACCCCGAATTTGGCTCGAATTTCCGGTGGTTCCTGGATTGTTTATTCCGTCCTCGCTGTCCCCGCTTTGGTCCATTTACGTGTCATATCTCGGATTAAATTAAAACCAATGGCGTAGCCAACATTTTAGTCCTGGGGGGTGGGGGGGGGGGGGATTGACTAACAGAATGAATGGGTACGCTACTTAATTAAACGTTATTTTATAAACATATCACTAATTTTAAAACCTAATAACATATCTTTGGTTATAAAAAAAAGAGCTTGGCCTAACCTTTCAATTAAATCGTAATTATAATGGAATTAATCTCATACAAATTCATCGCATCCTTTAGTTTCAAAAAGCGTTTATCAATATTCTAATAATCATAAGGGTTACCCTCGATCCAACCTCAACGTAGGCCTATTTCCAAATATTAATAATTAAACCCTTCCATCCGTCGTTTGATTTAACTGGTAAATTAATTCGTTGATTTCGCCTTTACTTAAAGAAACGAAAAGAAAACTCACCCTCAAATAGAAAGGTTTTTAAAAAATTTACGAAACACTCCATTTTGTTCATTCGTAAGATCAATTAAAAAATTATATAAATTTTGAATTAAAAAATCCCAAAATTAATTAACTAAATAATTAATTTAGCTAATTACGTCTTGACAATGTTAACCTTCTAACGCGGACAAATATTTAAACTGACGACTTTATTTCATTCGATGAAATTGGATACAAAACAAAATACGTCGAATATTTTTTGGGGGTATAACGATAAAAAAATGTGGTCGCCCTGGGAAAAGAAAACGAGGGGGGGGGGGTTCGCGAAAGAGAGGGAAGGAAACAAGTATCAAAAAGATTGGATGTTGATAACTTTGTAAACAGTTTAGCGTTCGCTCTTTTGCCATTGAGACGAGCCTTTTTCGCCGCCGCCGAGACTCATGGCTCGCGCGCGTAAAAAAGGGAACAGAGAGAGACGGAGAAGAGAATCCGGTAGTAGGGAAGAAGAAAAAAAGAGGTTCTTTGGCCTTGAGTACGATGCTAGAGTTTGGGTCGAATCCTTAGTGGAGTGTAACTTCCAACTTTCGCGAAAGCCGACTTTAACCGTCCCTTCGCTTTGAGCTCGAATGTCAGGTGAAGGTTCGGATTCTCGTCTCGCGGGGGAAAAAAATCATCCACTCAACAGGTCTGGGGAAAGAAAAACAGGAAAAAGACGGTGCCGAGACGCGCGTAGTGAACGGAGCGAGATAAAAAAAAGGCGAGTGGGGAACCTATTGGGCAGAGAGCAGGACGGAAGCGACGGAGTACTCCAGCATTTTCCTCTTTTAAGGCCATTCAAGATTTTTTCGATATTAATTATGCCTTTGACGAAAAAATTATCTTCTACCTCTACCCCTCTCTCTTTCTCTACCTTTCGTAAACTTAACTATTCGCCTTTTGGTTTACGTTTTTTGAATGATACGCGAGCAATGTTTGGAAATCAGTCGGTTTGACTTACTTTTTTTTGACAAATTTTGTAATTAATGTTTTATCCACTGTTTCGTAATACTTGCCAATTTTCGTATTTATATATTGACTCCGCCTTTTCAATTAGAAAACTTCATCCCCTTTCAATATTATCCCTACAGTATCGAAAAGAAACGCTTTACTTAACCAATTTTAATCAAATGTTATAAGTATAATGTAATTTTATCGCGCGATTCTGGAAACATTATATATATTTTTATTCTATTTATTTTGGATGGAAAAACGGCGCGCGCCTGGTAGTCCTCTTGTCTCTAAACATCGGTGCACGACCCTTTGAACACTTCTACAGGCGCGTGCTCTACTTTTGACCTATCGAATCCAAATATCTTCGAAATGCCCATTTGATACCTATTATTATTACAAACGCAAAATAACCGATACCTATTTAAAATAAAAGTGTACAATAATAGCGTTAAATAGGGAACCAAAATAAACCGCGTTGGGAAAAAAATCCGTTGAACATTTGAAAGCGAACCGTCCGTTTCACGCGCTCAGGTAAATTCGGTCTTTCTGTCGGGCTGGCTCGGCGAAGGGCCGCAGCCGCTGATTATCGCTTCAGTCGGAGTCGGCCGCGCGCGCGTTCCATCTCGGATTTTTCCTTCTGGTTCTCCAACATTGTTTTTCTCCCTCATCAGGACTCTGAGCCGCAGAGAGAGAGAGAGACTCCGCCATTTTGAAAAATTTGGGAAATAAAGGCTTAAAAACCGAAAAAGAGAGGAGAGAGAGAGAAAGAGGGTGGCGATGCGAAGCGAAAGAGGAGAGAGAGAGAGAGACGCGTAATTCTGGCTGCTGGCCTCTATATTTTCTGTATGAGAGAAACTGAGAGAGAAAGGAGTAAAATTGTGGGAGGAGAGAGGCCCGCGAAGGGTGAGGATAGATGTGTCGCGAAGATGGAGAGCGGGCGGAGGGGGACCGGGAGAACGCGCGCGGGAAAAGGGGGGTCCGGCGCGAGGCGGGGGGCGCAAGAGCGCGAGCGAACGGGGTAGCGAAGGGGTCCAGAATGCTCTAAAGAAGTAGAGTTTTGTATAGGGAGGTTTAGAGTTGGCACCCCCTCAAAAGCTGCGAGAGAGGTTTTTACCCATTTCTCCATCTCCATAGACTTAATTATTTCGTTTCAACGATGCGATCGATACGCTGCAGTAATGTGACGTCACGCATTCGGCAAATTCTTTATACGCTGTTGCCATGGTGGCACGCGCTCGCCGTTGTCTTCCCACTTATATATATATATATATTCCTATAACGCGCGTATACATACGCGCGTTCTGCATCGGCCGTGACTCATTACTACATTAGGTTAATACTATTGGCGTTTTTCTCGGCTCTCCGAACAATTACATCCGCCTCCCCGCGCGTATATAGACCGGTACCCTGCCTCGAAAGCCCCCTCACCTGACGCTTGAAACAAAGGCGCGGGAAGGGGTACGATCCCCGCCCACCGTACCTTTTGATTCCCCGTATATTCTGGCGGGCTGTTAGTTAGGCCTCGACTCTAATCTAAGCCCCCTACGACGGCCCTTTCCCCCTTTCTACATTTTTCGTCTTCTTTTTTAGTTTATTTCGGGGCCTAACGGGCTGCTGCGGAGTTATAATTCCTTAGCAGCGGCAAAAGAGAAGCTCGGATTTTAGGGGAGAGGGGGTAGTTATAAAGAGAAGAAGTAGAGGGCGCCTCTATCGGTTTTCCTCCAGCAGCGGTGGCAGTCAGCATCCCGAGAGCCACTATAGGCATTCGCGCGTTAAAATGTCCAAAGGCGCTGGCCCCAGAGAGAGAAATGCAAATGTAACTAGCGGCGGCCATCTTTTTTTTCTTTCTCTCATCCGAGTCTTCTCTCTCCTCCCCGCGCCCCAACCACCGCTAGTTGTCTATATATAAAATCCATCCCCCCTTGAACGGGTGGGCGCTTGCCCCCGCTCTATCTCTATCCCCCCCGGCCGCCTCCGGACCCCAGCACCGTTCTTTCTTTCTCTCTTTCGATGCAGAAACTCGGTTTATATAGAAAATTATGCATATATTTATAAGAGCGGGTGGGAGGTGTCGATATGTATAGAGCCGCCGTGAGGGGGGCCGAGTATTTAAATACGAAGGGGGGGGGGGGGCTGAACCAGGACGTGGTGGGGGGGAGGCATTCGACGGACGGACGGGGGGATGGAAAATGAGAAAGAAAAGGGATGAAATGAACAAAAGGGTTAGCTAGGGTTGTCTCTCTCAGTGCATCGTCTACGTGTATCTATATATATATATATATATATATGAAGGCGAGAAAGTAAAGGAATGAGGCTCCGCGCTTCGTGGCTGGCTGGCTTCGGGATGGTCGTCGAATCAGCCCCGCTTGTAACCCAGGCCCACCCTCTCTCTTCGATAATAGCAAAGAGAAAACGGCACGCACGCGGACGCCATTTTTGATAAGACTAAAAATTGGGTTCTCTCTCTCTCTCCAATTGATTAGCGCACCTCGCGCTTGTTAAGGAATTTTTAAAAGGCGGAATAAGGTTTTACGCTAAGCAAAGGCTTAAGGTTCTATCTCTTCGTGTCTCTCCGTATTCTTTCGGCGTCGTTTCTTTATCGTGGTTTGCGCGAGTATTTGTTACGGAATCGTCGCGACATCGTCGATATCGACAACATTTCCTTCCCCTCCTCGTCGCGGTTTTCTTAAGATTAGGAGCTACCTTTTATAGACGTATAGGAGTTGTCGTATACGGCCGGGACGCCGCCTTGGCCAAAGTTGGGATTATATTGTCCCGTACGGCGTGGGGGCCTCCTCCCCTCCTCTTCTATTCCCTCCTCGCGAAAAGTTTGCTTCTCTTGGCGTAGTTTCGCGGGTGAACTAGCTGGCTGCGACGGGGACGAACACTCGCTCTCCTCTTTGGATCAAGTTTTATCCCGTTTTCGCCAT
This sequence comes from Leiobunum rupestre, assembly GCF_980474605.1. Lineage (NCBI taxonomy): Eukaryota > Metazoa > Arthropoda > Arachnida > Opiliones > Sclerosomatidae > Leiobunum > Leiobunum rupestre. The sequence goes on along the minus strand of NC_143391.1, from coordinate 30,122,034 downwards.
CTCCCGCTCCTTCCTCTCTCTCTCTCTCTCTTCTCCGAAAACTTTTATTCTCCGAGGAAACAGTTTGATTTCTTATCAACAAATTTTGTTTCTTCCATTGTCCCGATAGATTTGTTTGTCTTTTTTATAACCCGAATATTGCTGAAAACGGCGGAGAAATTGCGCTGATAAATAGGTTAAGAAAACGGTTTAGCAAATTGACCTCAAACTGGTTTAAATATTAGATTTAATAACGGAAATATTTCATTTTAATACTCTATTGCGGTATTATTCATTTAAGCTCTTACCGATAAATTAACAAAATATATTTTGGTCATTATTTTGGAGGAGGGAGTTTTAAATTAATAAAGGTCAATGAAGGTCACGCTCCTGGTAACTTTTTTGGATATAATTCTTTGTAAATTATATGTAATTTATTCATATTTATTTTATTAATAATTATTTATTTTATTTAAAAAAAATTGTCAAAATTGAGTTCTTCTAATGTTTCAAGCCTTGATCGCTTTAGCCTGTGTATAATTCCTTCGAAATTGGTACGAGGGGGGATTTAAACCAGGGTATGGGGTTAAAAATGTTCGTTTTATTCTTGTATTTTGTAGCTCATATAATTCGGTATACGTGTCAACCCTTACGAAACGCGTTATAAATAAAATCGCGGCAAATTCCACGTTCAGTTTTCTGAAAAACAATAATACATGACTTATTACGGCAGATCTCGGAGGGTGGTCCTCCTCTAGATAGACTTATTACTCTAGATATATATTTCTCTTAAATATTCGTATTAATTCCGAGCCCTTCCCGTAATTAGAAATAATATTCGCGGGCTGTCACGTGATTGAATTTGTTAATTCTCGGAAGCACGCGCGTGCCTTCTCCTTCGCATTGCCGCTCACACGGAGAGGTTCAGAAAGGGCTCCTTGTTTGAATTGAGAATGTAGACGTATTCATCGCGACGGTGCGCCGTTATCGACGAGCGCCATATGGCCCGGCTCCTTTTTTAAATATAATTCTCTAATACGTGCCGCTTGATTTTTCTTTATACGAGGTTTGCCGTTTTTCCCGGCAGGCTTCGGTTGCGAGGGAGGATACATAATCATCTAAATATAAACCCGCTGAGAAAGTCGCCCTTATATCTCTACTCTATAAGATATACCGTATATTTATATTTATGTAGTTTATGCCTCCCCCTGCCTCTGCTTTTTTTTTTCGCTCCGACACCCGCCCCGAGCCCCCAATGGAGTACAAACGGTTTACGCGCTCACCCTCGGTTGCTCGAGAATGTCGCCGAAGCGTATGCCTTTTGATCATTCGTTGCTGTAGCTGTGTCTCGGGGTTATATTGAAACGAAAGATTTTAGCCGCGAATATGGGAGTTTTATTCAAATGTTACTTAAAGGTTTGTTAGACCAGGCTGACATCTCTGCTGAAATATCTCTCGAATCTGTTTTATTTTATTTTCTAAGCGTAAGTTGGTGAATGATAAAATATTGTATTTTCAATCACAATTCGAAACACAGTTTTCATCGAAATATTATTTAATAATATTTTATTATTTATAATAATGAATTAAATTAGAAATTCGCGTAAATTTATGTTCCTAACTTGGTTTTAAATTTATTGGGGGAATTTTGAACTTTATTGGTGACTTTTAAAACGACCAAAAAGACTCAAGCTCGAAACCAAAGGGTTACGTTTTTATTATCCGCTGTAGCTTGGTATTAAAGCTACTCTAATACGGTAACAGAAAGTTACGGGGTAAATTTAGACAAGATTGTGGCCGTGGCTCCAAGAGAAAGTTAAGGGTTAAATTTAGACAAGATGGTGGCCGTGGCTCCAAGAGAAAGTTAAGGGATAAATTTAGACAAGATGGCGGCCGTGGCCCCAAGAGAAAGTTACGGGATAAATTTAGACAAGATAGCGGCCGTGGCTCCAAGAGAAAATTACGGGATAAATTTAGACAAGATGGCGGCCGTGGGAAAAAAGGGCGACACTAACCCCCCACTACGGCAATTACAACGTCCGAGTAGAAATTACGTCAAGTAGAACGCGCCTTTATGAAATGCGCGCGTGTAATTTGCGAAGACAACGATAATTTTACAGCCCTTTGTGAGTCTTGTTTCTTCGGGGCCGCGACGGCGTCGGTTATGTTTGGCCGTTATATTTATATATTTGGCGTGGAAATATGGCTTCTCTCCCCAAGTTTACATTAGGCGGAAGCGGTATTTATAGTTCATTCAATGAAATCTCCAAAAACGACCGAATTCCCTCCACCAGGGTGCGGGATAAAATTGGCACCCAGGCTTCTCCTTCTCTACTTTGTATATATATAGATGCGTGCCTCTATTCTGGATTGCTGTCGTTTTATTTTTGGGAGTAATTATCTCGTATAAACGTAGCCCGTTGAAAGTAAGGAGCGGTATTTTTAATAAAAGCATTTTTAATTGAATATACAGAGTAGGATTACATCCGGAGTAACCTTATATTTTAAAAGGTTTCCTCCCCCTCCTTACCCTCCCATTTATTATCGTAACCGCCACCCCCCCCCCCGCCCCTTAAATAAATGACAAAAATTCAACTATCTAAATACATTACACTTTTTTTGACTTGCCGTTTATATGGCTACAAAACTATACAGGGTGTTTCACAAGGTTATGCAAAAATTTTAAGGAGTTGTAGGGGGTGAGTTGAGAAGTAAGCCTGTTTTTCCCCATTTTCTTACGATGAGTTAAAAGAGAGCTTCAAAGTGTGGCCTACTATCCCCTGGAAGTAGGCTGCGACAAGCGCCAAACCAAACAGCGGGGACTTTAAATACGGTTTAAGTTTACTTTTTTTACGCTGGTTACCTCGATTTGTTTACAAAGTCCTTTTTTACCTATCACGCGAACCCAAACCTTAATGTTCGCATTTCCCTGCTGCTTGGTATTGTTTTTGTTGCAGCCTACTTCCAGGGGCTACTTTGAAGCTCTCTGGTGCTCTTTTATAGAGGTCGGTAACGGTTAATCATTATCCATGTTTAAATTGATTTTTTTCAGGGAAAAATGTAAACAAAGAAATTTACCGGTTAATATTTCGGAAAATGATTAAAAATTATGTATTATTCGTAAAATTTTAGCTTTTTATCGAAAAAAAGTCGTTTTTCCGATTAATTTTACAAATTTATCAATAAAATAATCGTATAATACAGAAATATAAATTACTTGATCAAAACGTTTTACGAATAATTTTGAGAGCTTTATCTATTGAATAAAAGTTAACCATCCCCGACCTCTACTCTTTTAACTCATCGTAGGAAAATGGGAAAAAACCCGGCATACTTCTCAACTCACACCCTACAACTCCTCAAAATTTTGGCATAACCTTTTGAAACACCCTGTATAGATTCGACTACTTGGTGTATATACCCATATTAGATTTCTTAATATCATATATTATAACAATAACGTTAGATACGCCTTCATAGAATCAAAAGTATATATTATATTTCATGAAAATAAGTATCTATTTCCTAATGATGGAATTATTTTGGCTTAAAGGGAGTATTAACTTTCATGGTTATGATAAATCAACGAACTTCGCATTTCGGCCACCAGGTTTAACAGCGGATAGGGGTTTTGGGCGCTAGTCACGTTAAAGCCCCATTTTCATGCTCGCTGGTAGCGGATAAAAATCGTCAAAATTCGCTTCCGCCACTCGCAAGCGTGAAAATAAAGCTAAAATATCTGTTTGAAACAGATCGAAGCGGAAAGTGAAAAAGCGTATAGCTGAAGCGGATTTTGACGATTTTTACCCGCTACCAGCGAGCATGAAAATGGGGCTTAACGCGTGGTAGTGGATGATTTTTCGATTTAGTTCATACTCCGCCTGCGGCCCCGGTTCGAACCCTTCTCTCAAGTTTTTATTCGTAACCGTATAGGAATCTTCAGTTACAACGGCCCTCTTGGGATCCGTCATTAGCCGTTTCAGTTTACATAGAGCCACGTAGCGGACAACGCGAGAAACTCATACAATGCTGGATTCTCGTCTGCTGAGCGGACGCTTGGCGTTTTACAATTGCAAATTTTCTGCTTAACTGAAAAAGCTAATTATTGTTTTGCCGGCGCCCCTTAAGGTTACTTTTCATCATGGCAATTATGAGACATATTTCATTGGTGTATCGTATCCTTCGTGGATACTTCTCTCGAAAGAGGTGCGTTATATACTTCGGATAGAATTTAGATTTAAAAAAACTTTGGATGAAATTTGAGCCTCTCGCGTGCTATGGGGAAATAATTCGATTTTTTAAATTATTCGATTTTAATCCTGTAACATATTTCAATCTGTAGACGTTTCGGAAGAAATCAAATTAAAATTATTTTAACTTTTTTAGTAAAAGTTTGTGTATATCTATGATTTGAAAATCAATTAAAATCGAATAAAATCTTTTTTCTTCAAAAAATGGAAATTCAACCATCCTTAGAAATATTTGCGTGGAAAGACATTAAAATTTTCGGAGTAATTTGAATGCAACAGTATAAACAGACTTCTCTTATTAAGTCTTATAAACATAAAAAGTATATTTAAGATATTTGAGATTTGTATAAATAATTTACATACCAGATGGAGCTATTAAATAAATTGTACGTTAACTATTAAATTAACGCCATTCAGAAAAGATATCGCACTTCTTTAATGGCTTTCTACGGATTTATTTCAAATATAAATATGTTGTTAAACCTGTTCAAAGCACCGAAAATGTCCATTACCAATTTTCTGTAGCGTTTATGGTTTGTCCAGTATCAGTGGTCAAAGTTTCACAAAACTATGTTAGTATCTAGTCTTTTTATTAAAAAAATAACGTTATATTGGTTCGCGTTGTAGTCTCGTGCTTCGCGTTTTCAGAGGTCCGATTCTACAACTCTCCTTATACATAAGGATTCCTTACGTAAGGAGAAATCCTTATATCACTCTTAAGGTTGATTGATATATTATTAACTTGGTCATATTTAAAATACAAACTACGTTACTTATTTTTTATTCATTTTAACTTATTATTCCTAGAATTTTCGTACGTGGAATTATTTGTCAATATTTTCCATAAGATATCGTTTAATAAAGAAAATAAAAAAAGTAGGAAATATTAAAAAAAATCGGAATATGTTTGATAAATGGACACCGTTTCGGAAACCCACTGATTTTCCTTTATAACACATTTTCCGATTTATCTATTATTTCTTACTTATTAAGTGGGATGTCCTTTGTTTTAGCATTCGAAATACAAATAATCTTTTTCCAGGTAAAATCTATCGCGTGGTTTTCGCAAAACAAAAATCAATATGGACAAAAACATTCCACATACCAATGGTTAAAATCGATTAAGTTAAGAATTACTTGGTTTGGCCAAAATATAATCTTCAATATTCTAATGGTGAAACCAATTATGTGGGATACACATTATTTTACCAAACAAAACAAACATCATCCATGTTGTGAAAACAATTTGAAAAGTGGGATTTGATTTTTTGGCCGAAACAGCCACACGGTAAAGCAGATATACTTTGCCTTTGCCGAGTTTGCAGATACTAGGTATTGATGTGGTTTATCAAGAAATGTACCGTATAAGTAACGTAGAAATAGTTTTTAGAGTTGAAACCAGATGGTATTTATTTATAGTTAGGTAGTTATGCTCCTCCCCTTAAACTTCAATCAAATGCGCCCGGGTATCATAGGTCGGAAAAACTTTTGGTCTTCAGTCTCCGGTCCTCCAGTTTGCACTGGAAAGTTGGGCCTCCAGTCTCCGGTCCTCCAGTCGGAACTGGAAGGTTGGACCTCCAGTCGGCACTGGAAGTTTGGGCCTCCAGTCTCCGGTCCTCCAGTCGGCACTGGAATGTTGGGCCTCCAGTCGACACTGGAAGGTTGAGCCTCAAGTCTCTGGTCCTCTAGTCAGCACTGGAAGGTTGGGCCTCCAGTTTCCAATGGAATGTTGGGCCTCCAGTCGACACTGGAAGGTTGAGCCTCAAGTCTCCGGTCCTCTAGTCAGCACTGGAAGGTTGGGCCTCCAGTTTCCAATGGAATGTTGGGCCTCCAGTCTCCAGGGCTTCCAGTATCCGTAGAAATCGCACGTTTCCGGTCTCGGAGACTGGAGGCCGGGTATATCATTGGTTCCCTGAAATGAACGTTTATTGAAACACACGCGGGTGACGTTTTCCCTTCCCCTCTAGTGCCCGGTGACCATGGTGCCCGCGGATCGCGTCGACCTACTCATTTCACTTAAGACTTCTACAAATTAACCGATTTCATAATTACGTTTTTGCACGCGACTATAGGTATAGAAGGCTTATTAACCTGCTTTTATACCCTAACATGGCGGCGTATTTTAACACGCAAAACGCAAATGAATTTTAAGATCCACCTAAAACCGCATTTATTATATTTATTTTATTTATTATAACGTTATTATCCTAATTAAAAAAAATCATAATGTTGTTTACTAGTTGTACCCGAGGGACGGCCGACTTTCCGAATCCCAGGAAATTTTTTCAGCGTACTCTTCCACTTAAATTAAGAATTGGAAATCCCTTTGTTTCGGATTTGGACGTTAGCGAGTTGTCTGATGTGGGGGGTGACTTAAAAGCTGTTTTCGCTAAATCGTTGTTTTGAACTTTAATTAAGCGAAGTCGCGTGAAAGATAATCTGAATTATTTTTAACCTTTCTCCGAGCCAGTATTTACCCGCTCGTTTTAAAAGGTGGCCGACATGTTTTTCCCGATTCCAGTTGTATTTTGAAGGAAGTCACTCTCTCTTAGGGGCGGGGTGGTTGAACGGGGCGCAGATTTCACCCCCTCTCTCGCTCTCTCTATGAAGAATCTATTTTTAATGATTACTTTTCATTATCGTTTCGTCCAGAATCGAATTACTCGCCCCCCCCCCCCCCCTCGCAGTTCGTCGGAAATTTTTAATGAAGGCTCTCTGCAAGCGCATTAGCTCTGGTCCCGGCCACTATTGAATGTCCCTCTAGCTCGGGTTACCCAGCGAGTTCGCTTTCGGGCCCGCGTAGGAAGACCGCGAAAAGAGAGCCAGGAAGCCCTCTATCCGGGGGTTTATCCCGCTCCAGAAAAGAGCGTACGGTACCGTTCAAAATACTTGTCACCGTTAAGAGCCAAAGAACGCTTGGTCCGAGTTGATTTCCCTTTTTCGTCATATTCGCTACGATAATCACATATTGAAGTACGAAAAAAAGTGTCTGTAGCAATGCCAATTCAGAACACAAATTTTGCAAGTAATTAAATTTAACGAAGAGTTATTATATAACCGACTCACGCGCATTATTAACCAATTTGTCAACATGAAAGAATAAAATGTTTAAAAATCAATAAAATAAAAAGCAGAATGAAAAATACGCTATAAAACAAATCGATTTTTAAAAAATAATAAAGAAACTTGTCTGTACCAAAGTAGAAGTACCCTCATTACATTGATAACACTCGCTATTATTGGCATTAAAAGTAACATAATAAATAAAAGTATTACGTACATGAAGTCTGAAACTACAGCTCGCATTGTCAATGGTTGACCTGATATTTCTCAAGTAATGATGTAATGTTTTCATTTTAAAATAAAATGGAATGAAAACTAAGTATGAATTTAAAACTCGGGAGTTTCCGAGGTGCATTTAATTAAAGTCATTAAAAATCGTCTTGGGTATTAGCCTAGCTGATTATTTAATTAGTGATTTATTTATAATTTCCAAAAATCTAGTTAAGCCCGATTTAGGGTCTCGTAGTTCGTTGTTCTTCCAAAAAGAAAGCTTAATCAACTCTATTCCACTCGCAATAAGAATGAAAAGGGAATTTGCCTTTGGCTAAGGAAGATTAGGTTGCGATTAAATCGGAAACTTTTCGGATTGCGATTTCATTGGCCAAGCGTACAAGGCTGTAATTTGGCTGTAACATTTGACCATGCTGTGAAATAACAGAAACTGAGGAATTCCTTTAAAGCCGTAGTCTCAGATTTTTTCTATGTAATATTATTTATTTTTGTCATAGCTATACGTATGACACTAGTGTAAATCGATGGTGTAAATATTTCTTTATTATATCTACTTCTGCTAATGTAAATTACACCTGCCCACTTGAGGTGAAATCTACAAGTCTTAGCGAAATTTAACTCTTTCAAAATTAAATCTAACGCTTACATTGGCTAAAAAATAAATTTTCGTACTCATTGTTATTATGGGGTCGTTGCACGTGACTTCGACCTGACTAATATTGAATTTAGTGATATTGCAATTCAATTCAATTTCCATTTATTTGAGTTTTAAATAGATATTACGAATATAGTATCCCAAGAAACTGAAATTCCTTTGGTTTCGAACTCTTATTTAATTTATTTGCAAAGTTATATAGTTTTTAAGATTTTAGCCCTGGTAATTTTAAACTTGAAATTTTTAAATTTATCAAATATGTTTGAGCCTTTGAGGTTAATAGAACCCCAACTATGAAAATTCAAGAAGTAGACCTAAAATGGTGCATTATCTCTCATGTAATTACAAGACGTAATAATTGGACATTGGGTGGAATAAGAAGCGGTTCAATCTCTCATTTGAAAGTATATTTAAACAATAAAGTTTGAAACTAATTTTTTTCCGACCACAAGTCTATTATGATTACATATAAAAATAACCATATATATAATATATTTGTTATTTTCATTGATGGAATTAATTATTTTGAAATAAATAATTGTTTGTCAAAGATATTAAGTTTACGAATTTTTGAACATGGTGTTCAACTCGGAAATTGAATTCCATCTGGACCGTAAAAATATTTAGTTATACAAGATACATTTGGGTTTCAGATTCGGATTTAACACCAATTTTAGGTTAAAGATGGGAATTTTCATCGGCTTAGTTCTATTAGTCCATAAACTATATGAAGATAGCCGAATTGAAAAATTTAAAACCCAAAAATTTGAAATCTCAGTTTGTTAGATTATCATATTCCCCCATTGCGTTGAAAAATATTAATTTTTATCGAATGGGATTGTACAATGAGTACAATGAGTATATGGTTGTTACAAATCGGATTTTTATTGATTTTAAATTTTTAATTTACGTTTTGGATTTCAAACATATTACACCTCTTTTTCTTGATAATTTGATTATAATTTTTTTGAGCGGTAACTAAAATCCAAATTATTCTAAAATTAAATTTAATTACTAGCAATGATTTTTAGATAAATTGATTAAATTACGGTTTAAATCGATTTAATTTAAATCGGACAATTCTGAATGAGTATATATCACCTACGAGTGGAAATGAGTCTGTTGTTTAGGAACTGAGGGGGGACGGTAGGAAATATGTGGATAAAGTCAGAAATGACTTGCCCGGCTGGCTAAGTTAAAACTACGTATAACAAAGATGATTTTAGGGAAATTAAATTTGACGTTGTTGTCGCTATAATTAGTCCTAATGTAACTCTGTTATTACGGTTTATTTATTTTATTAGAAAATCTTAAAATATTATATTTTATTAATTTAACAATTATCTGACTGTTAACATTTTTAGCCAGAAAACCGCTAAAATTTGCGATCGCCCTTATAACAAACTTAATTAGAAATAAGATACGAAATGTACTCGGCCGATCGTCTCTAGCGAGAATTTGAGCCGTATAAAAATGTATTTGGAAAAGTAGTTAATAAAAAGGCAGATCGAATCGACGGCATTGATTGGCATTTTCGAGGAATTTCGGGTTCTAAACGGGCGACGGGCACTATTTAGAGGCAACTTCCTCCCCGCGAGACATCACCTTCCGAAACCTCTCGGAGGTGTCTGGCGTATCTATGAGGGGCTGAACGCGCGCGGAGGGCGTTGCGCTGACGCAAACTGAAGATATCATTCTTCGCGAGACACTTTTTTTCGTATAGGAATGTCTCTTTCTAGAGAAAAATCTTTTCGAATAAGGAAAAATGTAAAAATATTAATTCGCTTTCGACTTAGAAGTACGACGACAAGTGACTGCGACTGTCGTCGGCGGTCGCGCCACTGCAGTATTAATTAGTTAGATTACGCCGCGGGGCAAATATTTTCTTCCCAATTGCAAATTAAGGGGAAAAAATTAAATATTCATATTTCTGGAAAGGAGGCCCGCGACGAGAAATATACGTCGCTACTGATGGAAGGTGAAGGCTTCGCTCTGGAGGGAGGGAGGGGGGTGAAGAGATCTTATAAAAATTGTTGGCATCCTCCCCCCCCCCCTCCGCTGCCAATCCCCGAGAATTCTTCGTCTCGATCGCTGTGACCGAATTAAAATTCGTCGTTTTGAAATTTTAACCATCTTTATCTCTCTCGCTCGCTCCATCCACGTGTAATACTATTCTATACCGTTTTTTGATAAATTATTCGCCAAAGATTTTTTGTTGTTGTTTTATTCAGCAAAATTTAAATTAGCTATTCCATACGCGCGATGCCTTACCAAATTTCGGAAGAAACGTTTTCTTTTGTCGAAAATGCTCGGTTTGGTCGTCGACAGTCCTACGGAAATGTCGAATAATTTGAATTTTTAATATATTGAGATATCAGACCAGTTAACGAGTTTCGTTTATAAGATTGCGATATAAAATTGAATTTGGCGCTAAGGTGGACGCCTTTTCTTTGAGTATTCGCGTTTATTAGTGGGCGGTATATAAATGATCGTTCTATTAAGTTTATAAATAAATAAGTACTATATGGAAAAATAATGAGATGTTTACTTTTCTTTGATTACTTTTTTCCATTGGTCCGTACATATACGGATTACAAATTAATCGGAATTAAATCTTAATAATTTCTACAAACGAAGAAAATATATTTCGTTTAGATTGAGAGGGCAAATTCGTATTATTGTAGAACGCGGACCTACGCCTGCGAATTCGGAATGAATATATACAACGGCAAAAAACGAAACCTAAATATCGATAATCCTTTCCCCCATTTTGTTCGTCACCCCCCCCCCCCCTCCTTTCTGAAATTATAAATTTAACGGGCGGGGTTAAATTTCGCCCCTCTTCCGCGCCCCCGAAAAAACCCTCTAACGAAGAATTTTTACTAAAATGGGGAAAAATTCTCAAATATATTTTTCCTCGGCCGCCGCGAGGTGGAGCTTCGCCCCTTTCGCGTACGGACGTTTCTCTCTTTATTTTTTTTATACCGGTACTTTTCTATCCGCTGGAAAGCAATGAATACTGGGCTAATTAATCCTAGGCGACGCCAAGCGGCCAGGGGAGGATTTAATGCTCGCATCCAACGGGAGGGGGCGCTAGCTCCCGGCCGCCGCGAGGGGGGGCGTCAGCGGAGAGAAAAATACGGGGAAAAAGAATATAGGCGCTAGTTTTATCCATAAATGTAATACATATAGGGATGTCGGTCGAAAAATTGTGGAAGAGGAGAGGGGGGGGCGGGAAACAAAGATCCTTACTACCATCCCTCCCCATTTTCTATCTCAATCTTTTTAATTTTTTCTACGTCACGCGGAGGGATTCGGATCGAGAGGAGGGGGTGGGGCGGCGGTAAGCGCGGGCCCTTACTTAAGCGGGGGGTAAAAGAGGGGCTGGGAGGGGAGAAATGAGAGGAAGAGAAACGGGTGGAAAAAGGGGTTTCGCTAGTTATGGAAGCGCAAAAATATTATATATGCGCCGAAGGAGAGAGAGAAGCGGAGGCGCTTAGAGGGGTCGTTAGCTGGCAGTCGCGGCCGTTCTCCGCAAATGAGAACCCCGCCTTTAATTTAGCTAGCGGATGAGGAGCCGGTGAAGATATACGGAGAGATGGGAGGGCGGTGGATTGTAGACGCATTCCCCAATGACTGACTGCCTGCCTGCATCCGGTAAAAATCGACTTATAGGCCTCGTACTTTGGGAATCTGTCAAAAAGTGGGGGGTGTACTGGGGTGAGGGGGGCGCGGGGTAGCGAAAGACAAGAAACGAACAGAGCAAAGCATCGGGCACTGAGAGTAGAGAAAGCGAGCATATGCGCCGAATTCCTCTCTCTCTCTCCTTTTTAACAAACGCGTAGCTAGTTTTCCAGCGTGATCAATATCACAGCGCGTACACTTCACTGCTAGGCTTCGAACTGACGCGAGAGAAGCGAAGGCGGGGGGGGGGGGGGAAGGACACACAGCCAGAGAAAAGAATAGGGAAGAGTGAGTGAGAGAGAGAGAAAAAAACAACAGAAATTAAGCCGCGCAGCTGTTTGTGAATTTCGGCATCTTTCTCTCTGCTGCCCTATACCCTGAGCGCGCTCTTTCCAAATGCGCGTATATAGGAATTTCACCGTAGAGAGAGAGAAATAAAGAAAGGCTTCGCGCGCGCCGGAACGTTTTTACTTTTAACAAATCTCGATCCTTCCCTTCATAGCCCCTTATATTATGTATAAACCCTTAGAGGCGAGGCTAGCTGGAATGAAACGGGTAGGGTGAGATGAGGGGATGAAAAATAAGAACGGGGGGGGGGATACCGCGTAGTTAAGCTCGTGCATAAATTTTTTATATACATTTGGAAAAGGGGAGAATAGTTTCTGTCTCTCACTTCTAGTTATATAACGTATATTCCAACGAAGGGGGTCGGGCCTGAAATTAAACATACCTGTATACGCAAAAATATCCAATTATATTTTCTTAGTAGAAATGCCGGCTTTTTTCGCTTTTGCTGGCACTAGGGGGAGTAGGAGGTTCTCGGAAAGGGGTATTGTTATACTGGTAGGGGGGAGAGTAGATGGCCGCGAGTTAAAAATGTATAGAATTTGAGAAGGAATAAGAGAAAATTTTTATAATTCTTTCGGGGCTTCGCTCTTTACCATCCCCGTTGATAATTAGGTTGCGTTTCTTTCTCTCATCCTGAGCTTTCTTATTATTTTTTTTTCGCGCGCCGCTGATCGTTGGTTCCGAGCGTTCCAAGCTTGGTCCTATTGGTTTTAGTTTGGCGCTGTTGGATTAAAACCTTTTTATTTGGTATCGGGATACGCCGCGTTTTATTGGGCTGCTACCAATTTTTAGAGTCCCAGTGTGGACCAGGACTCGTCGTTGTTACGTCGTGTGTTTTTTTTTTGTTTTTGTTTTTTAAAGTTGGATAATGTATATTGAATTTTTTCAACAAAGGCTTACTCCGATATTTTACGTTGGGTTTATTACTAAGTTGTATAGATTGTATCAAAATTTAATCTTTTCGGTATGAAGTATATGTACTGGATTTGGGGTGGGGTTAAATTCTCGATTTATATAGAGATTTACCAAATTTAATCCCAAGAAAGAAGTGATATAATAGTAGTGATTATAATAGCGAGTTTATCCGCTACTAAAATTTTTAATTAGTTCTTTACATTTCTGCCTACCGAATTTTTGTTAGAACCATCACTGTATGTGATGCGCTATAAGTCACTGACGACTTGGCCCTTGCAACGCTAAAATAGTCATACGAAAAAATGATAAACAATAAAATTGAACTTGAACTTGTACGAAATTCTTAATAAAATCGAATTCTTATCTTTTAAATAAACGATAAAATCGTAACGTTCAATGACATATAAAGTTAACAATAACTAAAATTCGACGCGGTATCAAAAGCGGTAATTTTAATAATAGGTAAACAATGAGGCGCTTGGAATGTTTGGAGATAAAAGGGGGCGCTGTACAACATTAAGGGTCAAAAATGTGCCTTTGCGTTTATAAAATCCGCACGAGACATCACGCGCCGATTATACTTATTTCATTCATGCGCTGTTTCGTGGGCGCGAGTGGCGTACAAAATCAAAGACCTCATTTCAAGAACCTCATTACTAAGTAATTTTGAATTTGAAATTTATCTATTTATTTACTTCAATTTTAATTAATAAAAATTAAATTTAAGTATTAAAGTGATGCTTTGTTATAAAATACGGTAGACCAAAAATAGGTCAAACCGCCTGTAGAAGTGTTCTACACGCTATACTCGCGTGTATGGCGAGTGGCCAAACTTTAAGTGGGAGTGAGACCGCGAATGACCTTCCGTCCGCGTCTCTCTTGTAAAGAATAAGAAAACAAGGTCAGAAAGGTCCGTTATTTATCTCTTTTGACTCTTTATGGGCTCAAGATGGTTTTTAGGTGGCCGGGAGTAAGAAGAAAAAAACGAGTGAAAAAAGGCGGATAAGCGAACGGTAAAGATGCGGGCTGGGAGATGATGTGGAGAGGGCGATGAGGATAAATTCCTGGTTTTGTATCTTCATCGGTTCCTTGGTCGCGCGGGCGTCCCGACGGATAAACATTATACGCAACTTCATCCGTGGGATGTTTTGGGAGGAGAGGAAGAGATGATTTCTAGCGGGGAGGGAAAATGGGGGGGGGGGGCGCTTATAGATGAGGATGGAAGGGATGTCGGAGCAATCCCGTCGCGGGACTCTCGCAAAATCTAATCTCCATCGAACCCGATCGCCAGCGATTAGAAAAGAGAGATAGAGAGAGGAGAGGAATAGAGGCAACATTTTCGGGGTGGCGTGAGAGAGAATTCTTTAGAATAGAGGAAGGATGCTGAAGAAGAAGAAGAAGCTCGGGAGGGGCCGTGGTCTGCGAAGAAGACGTAGCCGCCGGGCGGATGGTGAGGGTGGCGCGGGGGCCAAAGTAGGAGAGAGGAACGGGGCTCCTCGGCAGCGGCGGGGGAGTGACATCCCTATAGAATGTGGGCTTTTACTGTCATTGAATTACAGCGCGCGCGCGTTTGATCTCTCGCGAATTTTTTCTTCCCGGGCTGCCTTCCCCTTCGAGCGCGCTCTTCTGGCCGCGTGCACGCGCTCGCGGGCTGCTACGAGGAAGCACTTAGGGGCAAAAATCTTGCACGCTGGAAAAGGAAATTATCCTTTAGCCTTCCCTCTCTCTACTCCGCTCTTTCTCTATAAGGTGATGCGGCTATTGATTTTTCTTTCCACCGCAGCCAGTTATTCGAATTCAGTATGGCCGAACTCTCTCTCCCCCTTATTTGTGTTAATCTGCATCTGCGACTGCTTCTAATAATGGCGGCACTCGGGAACGTTCTTTTTCCGACCCCTTTCGTTTCGTTTTCTTCCCCCTTCGTCTTACCCCCTCCCGACTCCCGCCCGCGCCTCTCTCTCTCTATCCTCATCCCCCCCGCCCGCTTTACCCCTTTTTCATTCTCTCCCACCCACTGACACCCCGGAGTCTCTCCTCCTCCACCTCTCATCCAGGGAGATTTCTCTTTCCCCACCCGCTTTTTGCCAAATCACGCGCCGCACCCCCCTCCCCCCTTTTTCTCACTCGACGCGCGCTCTTTTATATTGGGGGGAACGTCCCGCAACCTTTTTACCGAGTTTCCCCGCGTGCCTCCTCGCCAGAGTATGTCGTCCCGGGTTCGAGTTCAGAGTTCGGCAAAGGGTTGACTTCTTCTCTTTTTTTTTTCTTTCGCTCCTCGCGCCGCGCGACTAAGTTCGCGTTTTCTCCATCCAAGGTTGACGGAAAGAACGCGCCTGGATTATCCACTCCAGAGCCATCGCCAAAGACGAGAGAAAGAAGGGGATCATCCTAGCCTGCGTACGGTATAAAACGTTTAAGTCGCGGTTTCGCCACTAGAGAGCGCGGCTATTATTGGACGTTTGGGACACTGACGGGGTCTCTCTCTCTCTCTCTCTTTCGCCGGCGGATTTTTTTGCTCCGCGCCGACCTCCTTGTCCCTGCTTCTCCCCTCGCCGCCCCCCCCTCTTCTCGGGGCACTTTTAGCACCCCGAGTTATTAGGCTAGGGTGAAAAAAAGCGATGTTGCATATGCCGGCGGCGGCGAAGCCCTTTTTCAATCGGAATGTGAACCCCTTTTTTTAGAACGTGTCGCTATTTTTGAGATTTCCACTCGATGCTATCCGATTGGCGTTAACCGTGCCGTGCTTTTTGTTTATTGTTATTGTTGGCTTGATGGCTGAAGTTGCCAGAGGTAAGGTGAAGTCGTGTTTACTTATTTTTAATTTCATTTCATTTATAATTTTTTTATTTATTATTTGATTAAGATGGTCCTAATTAATTAAAAGAATGCGACACAGCTAAGGTCGAAATATTAGGCGTCAATAATCACATGGTCTTCGTTACCGCGACTCAATGAAGTTTTATTCTAGTATTTATTTATATTTTAATAACTCGTTCTTACTTCGACCTAAGATTATATAACAAATTTGACATTTCAATTAAAGTTCCGTATTTTTGGCGGATCAACTAATTTAACATTTCTGCCGCCAGGTTTAACATAAGCTAGGGATAACTGGCTTAATTTAACATTTCTGCCACCAGGTTTAACAAAAACTAGGGATAACTGACTTAATTTAACATTTCTGCCGCCAAGTTTAACATAACCTAGGTTTATCTGACTTAATTTAACATTTCTACCGCCAAGTTCAACATAAGCTAGGTTGTACTGGCTTAATTTAACATTTCTGCCACCAGGTTTAACAAAAACTAGGGATAACTGACTTAATTTAACATTTCTGCCGCCAAGTTTAACATAAGTTAGGTTTTACTGGCTTAATTTAACATTTCTGCCACTAGGTTTAACATAAGCTAGGGATAACTGACTTAATTTAACATTGCTGCAGCCAAGTTTAATATAAGCTAGGTTTTACTGGCTTAATTTAACATTTCTGCCACCAGGTTTAACATAAGCTAGGGATAACTGACTTAATTTAACCTTTCTGCCACCAGGTTTAACAAAAACTAGGGATAACTGACTTAATTTAACATTTCTACCGCCAAGTTCAACATAAGCTAGGTTTTACTGGCTTAATTTAACATTTCTGCCACCAGGTTTAACAAAAACTAGGGATAACTGACTTAATTTAACATTTCTGCCGCCAAGTTTAACATAAGCTAGGTTTATCTGACTTAATTTAACATTTCTGCCACCAGGTTTAACAAAAACTAGGGATAACTGACTTAATTTAACATTTCTGCCGCCAAGTTTAACATAAGCTAGGTTTAACTGACTTAATTTAAAAAAATTGCCGCCAAGTTTAACATAAGCTAGGTTTAAATGACTTAATTTAAAAAAATTGCCGCCAAGTTTAACATAAGCTAGGTTTAACTGACTTAATTTAAAAAAATTGCCGCCAAGTTTAACATAAGCTAGGTTTAACTGACTTAATTTAACATTTCTGCCACCCAGTGTTGTTTAAAATGCATTTTCAAAATGCAAAATGGATTTTTTACATTTTGAATTTTGATTTAGAAAAAGCCTTTTGCATTTCACATTTTGCATTTTGTGGGTTTGAATTTCAAACTGCGTTTTAAAAATGTTTTTACTCTGGTACCATCATCGCAGCTCTTATAGAGAAAGTTCATCTGCTATTTACTCCCAAGTAATCATAAGGTGGTTTCTTTTCGCCTGTTCGTGGACTAAAAGTGTACTCTTTTTAACCTAAAACGTTTTATACGCCATAAATTATTCGCTTGTTCCGGAGTATTAGGGATATTCTTTTTACTCCTTCTGAAAAACAGGTGTAAAGGAGTAAATCGGATTTTGTCGTCTGCTAGCCAGAATTTATCTACTAAAAAGGCGACAGGCAGCCATTTTGGAAAAACGTTTTTACTCCGTCTCGAACTATTCGCCATCGCAGAATCGGAGTAAAATGACGCCATAGCGTTACTCTTCTTACCCTACTCCGAAATCCCAGAACAAGCGAAAATAAACCACCTATAAATGACGATACTCAAACTCAGTTACTCACTTACTCAAAAGCAGACGAACATTCGCACTGTTCCACCCCTTTATTTCCCACGCTGGCTGCGAGGATGGTTTTGAAATATCTACGTAATTATTATTAATTACTGATTAATAATAATAATTAATAAATAATTATTAATAATTAAAATATATATAATTAAAAGTAAACAGAGAGCATTTGTAAAAACATTTTGCACTTGGAAAACCTATTTTCAAAATGCATTTTGTATTTGGCATTTTTACTTATGAAGAATGTATTTTGCATTTTGAAAAAAAAAGGCATTTTGAACAACCCTTCCACCAGGTTTAACATAAGCTAGATGTAACTGACTTAATTTAACCTTTCTGCCATCAGGTTTAACATAAGCTAGGGGTATCTGGCGCTAGTGACTTAAAGCGGATGATTTTCCAAACTAGAATACATTCCCTTTAATATGAAAGGTACCATGGGGTTTGAATTCCTCAATTTTATTTATGAATTAACCTCTAAATAGGCAACCCCTTGCGCGTTAAATAGTTTGAGTCATTTTAAATTATAATCTTAATTGTAGGATAATCAAGAAGCTAATGTGACCGAATGCAACCACCTTTAGGTCGTACGATTCACGCGAGACTAGCCTCGAGTCACAATAATATTCGTAATTAATTACTCTAATTAAAACAAATTGAAGCGCTGTAGAGGAAGTTTAAATTGTACATTGACTTAATAAGTTAATAGTCAAGAAATTGTTTTTGGGGTGTAAATGTTAATTGAATCAATAAACTAGAATTATAAAATCCATAATTTGATTGATCAGCCTACCATTCTGTATTAATACAGTATCTGTAAGTTACGACCTTACTTTAAAACGTAATATTTTTTAAGTAAAGTAAAGTAAAGTATAGTAATAGTTGATATAACTATTATATATTCTCTGTGTTTCCTGAGCATGCAACCTAGTGCTACTAGGGAAAAGATATGGTGTGTCTCAATCGAAAGCACATAATGACGGATTTATTATTCGGGGTACCTGATGGTTGTACAATTCTTAGTTTGGACGAGGTAGCATTTTCACTGGATATTATATCGCTTATGTTGTTTGGCATCTGGAGCTAAGAACCACTAAGATGAAAGCACTCGTTTTATTCTTATTGTTCTCTCTTAAGCCCTGAAAATATTTTAACTCGCAAAACATTTAGGTTGGATTTGCATTTAAATTTAAGCCAAGTAAAGACCTAGATATAGACTGGCGTTCAATATGAAAGGGCAGCGAAATCGCTATTACGTTAAATGTAGGATAAAAATATTTGAAACAACGTTAAATATTTTCAATATTATCAAATAAAGAAATCTATCGGTAACATAAGCGCCAATTTTATTTTATTTTTAATTCAACAATCTCATTTTATTCCTAATGTTTTCAGTGACCAGATTTTAATAGTTAGACTTCTAAAAGACCAAACGTATTTCATTTAAAAATGTAGAATCATTTCACAAATTGATAAAATAATTTGAAATTCAGATCCATTCGTCTCAAAATTGTCAGTACAGTAGACCATTTTCCGCAACGAGTCATTCGTCCGAATTTTTGGTTTCCGTTAAAGTTAATCTTTTAAGAGCTGGCTACAAGTTCGCGAAAACATGAAAGAAAGCGAAAGTAGCTGATATAAGAGAGATAGAGAGAGTAATCGCGGATAAAGCGGCCAGGTTAGCCCTTAAGAAGCATTAGTGGTTAACGCCTAGTTTGATGCCAAATTTCGCACCATTTTTTCCCCGTTTTCTTCGCCACTCTCTTTTATTTGGTCTTTTCGGGCTCCTCGCTTGATTCGTCGCCGGAGAGATTTTATTAGCTCGCCGATGCTGTTGTTTTTTTTTCTTTAAAAAAATGTTTAAAAAAAATCTCGGATTAAGTCCAAAGAAGCGAACGAAGAGGGTAAAGGCTTCAGGCGCGATGGGAAAGAAAAAAATAAACCCGGTATGAAGAGAAACACTTCGTAGCGTAGAAAATATAAACAAGAAAAATCCTTTTCTTTCGACAAGCGTCTAAAGGCGGAGATGAGGGGGGGGGGCAGCCATGGGGATGGGGAAAAAATGGAAAAAAAATCAATTGGGGCTAACGTCGCTTTTCGAGCTAAACCGAACGAGCGTGGAAAAGAGGAGGAGATAAAAAAAAAAGACTTTTTTATGCCCATACTCCAGTTAAAACCAAATTTTTATTAAGGTAGGAAAAAGGCGACTTTAATTATTTTTAACTCGGTTTTTTTTAATGTGTCGGCGGCGGTTTTAAAGTGGCTCCTCCTTTTTTCGCTTTGTACACTGAAGAGAGGCGTAAAATTTAATTAACCTTTATATTATATTTTGTAAAAAAAAGAGGCGACATTTTCGGGTTTAATTGTTCGTGGAGTGTGACGTTTAGTTCCTTTCCAGCCGAATTCTAGAGGTCGGGGATGGTTAACTTTTATTCAATAGATAAAGCTCTCAAAATTATTCGTAAAACGTTTTGATCAAGTAATTTATATTTCTGTATTATACGATTAATTTATTGATAAATTTGTAAAATTAATCGGAAAAACGACGTTTTTTTCGATAAAAAGCTAAAATTTTACGAATAATACATGTTTTTTAATCATTTTCCGAAATATTAACCGGTAAATTTCTTTGTTTACATTTTTTCCCCGAAAAAAATCAATTTAAACATGGATAATGATTAACCGTCCCCGACCTCTACGAATTACGCCTTCTTTCGTTCTTATTTTGAGAACTCGATCTCGTAAGAAATGGTGCGATAAGAATGCTTCGATATAATAGACAGGTTGAGCCCGCCATAGGAAACGCGTACGGAGAACGTGTATCTTAAAACGGACTTAACCAATAAACTGTTTATTCTCACGTTGACAAGTATATCACGTCTCTCCTATTCATCTCTAGATCGTGCTATTGGTATATGCTTGAAATATGCACCTTCCCGGGTTCTATCTGGGTTTCCCAAAGGTTGCTTGCTAAGAAAAACTAGCTCGGGACTAAATACTTCATAAAGCGACTTTCTAAAACTATTAAATTTGAAAATAGGGTTTATACGTTTAATGAATATTCTTCAGGAAGTGTACATTTTACATTTCACATCGTTAGACGGAATACTAGGCGCTGTACTTTTTAAGCAGTGAAATTCGCTCCTTTTTTTCCTCTCGTAATATATATATTATATACTTCTGTATATAATACTATACTACTCGCTAATCTACGACTTTACATAAAAGTCAGTCTAAGTTTGGTATAACAATAAATACGGACTTAATAATACCATATGTAACAAAATTACTCATAAGTGTGCCTCTGTTTAACATCTCTGTATTAAAAATTTGAATGGGACCTTGTTTCACAGCCACCAAAGAAAATACGGACTAACGTCGCGTAAAACTGGTTTTAACTTCCTTCCCTCCCCGCCAGAACTAGTTTTGATGACGATAAAACCGTCATCGACTGGGTAGTGACGTCAATTACGTCATATCCTTGCAACAAGGTCTCATTTGAGAAAAAGTTTTTTCTGGCACACTTATGAGTTATTATGTTACATATGATAATACTATTTAATATAAAATGCAATTTTTTTATTAATTCTAAGTCGTTATATTCAACGCCAATGTTCCGGCAGTTCGAGAATGAGAAAAATAACCGTGTTGACAATGACTAGTTATCACGACTTTGCCCAGAGCTATAAATCCAGGCTGTACATAGCGACATGTATTGGGAAGATTGGCTGAATCCATTTATTTTGATAGTCAGTGGCTGGTGAATTGTAAAAATATCCGATTAGTACAATACGCGTGAATATCCACCGAAATATAATGTGCCTTACAATAGAGTTTGCATTTGGTGGAAAGTATTCACCAGCGTCTAAATAACCGTCAACGTTCTTCAAAGTAGCTATCGAAAACTATCCCGGGGCAGGAAAATTTCGGCAATGTAGAGTTGTGAATTATGGGTTTAAAAGTCTGTTCTAAAGTTTACTTTTTTATAGTAAGTTTATTTTATTTCGAATATTTTCAATATTTATAAAAACCATTATAGGGAAATTAGTTTTATTTAAGTATGAGAGTTCATAGACCAATTAAGCAAACGCGTAGGTTAAGCAGTCTGCGCGCTATAAAAGCTACGTCTACTGTCCTACACGAGCTTAACCCGTCTATTTTCATTTCGATATAAAATATTTCGAATAGTTAATCCCTCGGTTAATTCGCCCAAATCTGTTCGCAATTTACACTAATTTATTGATAGATATTTTCCATACGCTAACGTCACGATAGGTTAAGAAAAATAGGCCTAAATTATAATTTCTAATTCAAATGTAATTATTTAAATTTAGATTTTTATCCGTATAGTTTGTAGTGAGGTGCGGTTGGAGGAAGTGTTAAAGGGCCGTTGCTTTTCGCGTCTAAATTTGAAATGACAGTCCAAAATTGGGGACCCTCAGTTGTAACTCCAGGTTTGTCCGCGGGGGGAGGAGAAAACTAGCGGAGAAATATCTCAGGAAAAGTATTATATTGAAAGACGACTTGTCATGTGTGTTTCGAGAAGGGCTAAAATGAAATTTTCTTGGCTTCTGTCCAAATTAAATAGCGACTCCAACGCGTCCCCCGCCCACCCCTCCCCCTCCCCTCCACAGAGTTATATTTAAAATATAGCGGCGTATTTTGTAGTTCATCCGAACCCCCTCCTGAGGAATATGTTAGCGGCGCGACGCCACGAACTATCGGGGAAATCGGGTGAGTTTTCGCAACTATTACCGCTATTATTTAATTGAAGCTCTGATCATTTCATTTTCAAGAAACCCGTTGCTAGTTCGCGTTCTATCGACATGTTGACAAACTGTTGACGGTTTAAACTTTAAACTCTGCTACGCTTTACAGGGTTTAAAAGGTTATTACGAATATTTTTTTTATAGAAATAACAACGAAGTCTGTTAGTACGGATATATATGGTTCCTTAACTATTGATTCGTATCTGACTAATCGGACGTTCCTAATTTTAGACTAAAAATGCTGTAGTGTAATCATAATGCTGTTGAATTCGTTCTATTTAAGCCTTTGGGTAGGGTGAAAATAATAAATTTAAAATTAGACTCGAAAAATGGTTTTATTTCGAAATAAAATTATTTTGCCCAATTTTATTTCGAATTATAAATATTTTAACGCGCCTCATTTTAAATTGTGAGAGGCTTTGTCAAGGCCACGGTGCGTTGACTGGACATCGGTCATCAACTTCAAATCAGTTCCGTGGCAATTAAAGTTAACAAAACCTAAATTAATGTTTTTTTTTGTTTTTAAGTTACGTTTTTTCACGCTAAAAATCTTTTTGGATGTGACGTCAATTCTACGTCACTCCACATATGCCCTTAGTAATAATTTGAATAACTGACAAACATAATTATAGATTCGTGACAAACTGGCACTGTTAAAATAACAAGCGATTCGCAGTCAATTTGTATGTATTGTTAATTTAAAATATATTTTTTTATTGAGATTGATATTTTGTAGTTACAATGTTATAACCATGAACCTTTTTCGTAGCATACCGCCCATTTACATCTAATATTGGTTTGTTTATTTTTTTATGTCGTTCTAGTTGACCGCGCGAAATATATACATTGTATAACCGGTTTACGCGGGACTGAATGGGCTCGGTAGCTAAGTTATTTAAAGTCATATTAATTTTTTTGATCTAGCAGCGTGTGTGGTTATTGACAACTGATATTTCGAACATACGGAATACTAAACGACCTTTTACCTGTTTTAGTCGCGATTGTTGACCCGTTGTAATTCAGCGAAAATAATTTAGGTTAATATCGGAATTAGTGATAATGTGAAATAGGCGGCTAGTCAGGATTTATAAAAAGGGTTTCTCGATATTTCTATAATTTCAACAGGAAGGCATTCATTTTAAAGTCAGGCGAGCAATGTTATCAGTCGGTAAAATTATCGGAATTAGTGATAACATGAATTAGGCGGCTAGTCAGAATTTATAGAAAGTTTTATCGATATGTCTATAATTTCTACCCGAAGGCATTTCTTCAAAGTCAGGCGAGCAATGTTAGCAGTCGGTGAAATTATTAATTTGGCGAGACAAGAGTCGAAGGCGCGTCGTGACGTCAACCAGCGAAACCGCGAATAGATCGAAAGTAGACCGAATATTCCGTCCCGGGTTTTAATTCGTCTCGCGCAATACGAACGGAGAACTGCTTATTTTAAATAGGAAAACCGATATTGGGAGCCCTTTTATTTTTCGCCCCCCCCCCCTAGTGCCCTCTCGCTCCTTTTTCCAGGTTTTCTAGTTTGTTTCTTCTCTGTAGCGGACTCGGAAGAGCGGGGGGGGGGGGCGTTCGGGGAGAGGGGGGGAGAGGCAACGAATTTGGGCGGGCGGGTTGTTGGGGGGGGAGGAGGGGGGTTAGAAGGGGGCCGGTTGATTTGAAGAAATACCTTATATTACACAATACGCGAATGTTCGAATGTATTTTTTTAGGCTGGTATACGCCCATTTTATAATTATCCATCCTTTTTGCGCACACTCCGTTCTTCGTTTCATTACTCTCTCTCTCTCTCTCTTTTTATCCCCCTCCGTCCGCTGGCATTTTCGGGCGCAGGCAAAACGCTTTGTTCCCCCCTTCTAAACATCATTAGGGCTTAGAGCTGTGGCGCGGAGAATACGTCGATAAGCGGTCACGACATTCGTACTCTCGCAATGCGCCGAGGAAAAAGTCGAACTCGAGATGCGATACTGGAAGAAAAATGCAAATGCCTCAAATTAATGGCCAACGGGGCCAACGAGTAAGAGAAGAGAGTCGGAGGCGAGCGAGGGATGCTGAGGACGGCGGCTTCGGCGGGGGGAACTTATTTGGCGGCGGCTCGCGGAGATGAAGAGAATTAGAAGAGGCTGAGGAGGAAAAAAATTCCGCAGAGAAAGAGAGAGAGAGAGAGAGAAAAATGTATAATCCGGATAGTACTAAAGAGAGGGAAATCAGGCCGTCGGGCCGCGTGTAAATATAAGTGCGCGTCAGTTTGGCAGCGGGAGAGGCGCTGGCCGCTCTTTCTCCAATAAGAAGATTGGCGCGCTTCTATAGCGGACCAATAACGCCCACGGGCTGACTTAAGCCGGAGGCGCATGCGTTTAATAGCGGCGGCGGGTGCGAATCAAAGATAATTCAAAATGGCGGACGATGTAGAAGAAAGAATGGAGGTGGCTGGGTCGGTGTCGGTGGTGGGCCAGCAGCAGCAGGCGCTCGCCTTCCTCGCCCCTCTCGTGCCGTCGGAAAACGCCAAGACGCGTCAAGCCACCAACTACGGGATCCGTCTCTTCCGCGAGCACAGCGCCCGCCACGGATTCCCCAACATCCAGGAACTGCCCGAAAGGGACATTGCCCGTTTGCTCAAGGGCTTCTACGGCGCCGTCCGCACCAAGGACGGACAACGCTTCAGCGTCAACTCGCTGATCGCCATCCGCTACGCCATCAGCAGGTACTTCAAGTCGGGACAAATGAGGCGCAAGATCGATATCGTCAAGGACCCGGTCTTCGACGAGGCCAACGACGCTTTCCGGACTATCGTGCGCGAATTGGACCGCGACGCCGGACGCATCATGCCCTGCCAGAAGGACATCGTCGACGCGGACGACCGCCGCAAACTGCGCTACTACTTCGAGCACGCCATCAACACTCCCCGCGGACTCCTCCAGAAAGTCTGGTACGACCTGATGCTGCACCTGGGACGACGCGGAAGGGACGGACAGAGAATGCTACGCAAGGAATCCTTCCGGATCGTCTTGGACCGCGACGGAAGGCGATACGTCTATCTGGTAAGACTGCATCCACTCTTCGTCCTCCTCCTCCACCTCTTCCTCGCGTCGTGTCCCCCTCCTCAGCCACCGGGGATCGCGGAGAGAGAGACTCTTTTTTTCGCTCTCTTCGCCGGCTAACTCGTATTTCGCAGACTCCGCCCCCGCTCGCTACTACTCTCGGACCCCCCCATTCACTCCGCCATCCCCGAGACTAGTTTTTTTCTTGTTGCCTTTCTATCCGCGATCCGCATTTTTTTTCTCTCTCCTCTCTTTTTCCCGCTTTGGAGCTAGTTCCGGATGAAAGAAACTTTTTTCTGGCCAATTTCCCTTCCCTTCCCTCCCCGCCCCGCCATTGTGCGTGTGTGTCCCGTCTCGGATAAAAGGACGCTCGTGGCTCGTCGCCGTTTAAATCTCCCGCCACGTGGCCCGTCTCTCCCACAACATCCCCATTCCATCACTCACACGTACCTCGTAAACAGACCCTTTTACGAATGCACTTTCACCTTTGCATCTTCATATTTTGATATTAATATAATTGTCATTTTTCTTAAAAAAATTTTGTTTCATTTTAAATTTAATTTTGTTCGTACGAACTATTTAAATGCGGTAATTTTTAATTCATGGTTTAGGAAAAAGATAAGAAATGAAATTGGGAATATATTACTCGAAGTTCTAGCTGAATATCAGTGGCATCTCCGCTTCCCTCTCAAAATGGGTCGAAGCCCCTCGTAATATATTAAAATTACTGACCTGATAAATTATTAATTAACGCTACAAATTTCTTATTCTTGTTTTAGGTTTTTCTCTATTCATTGCGGTTAAATTATGAACGAAATAATCCTAGAAAAACCTTTTTGATCTTAGATTTCAATTAATAACCGAATTTCGTGCTTTGTTTAATCTGCCCTATACCGAACGAACTAATTAAGCTTTAAAGACGCGTTTTTTGCTTAGTTTTAAGTCCCATTTCTACGCTAGTAAAAACTTGTGAGCGTGAAAATAGAGAAATTTCTTTTAAATTTCGTGTGTTTACAATATTTCTCTAAAAGTGAACATCCTATAATTTATTTTAACCCTTTACCAGCGAATATGAAAATTTTATTAAACGTAAAGAACCATTTTCACGCTGGCTAATAGCGGGTAAAAATACTTAAAATCCGATTCCGCTGCAAGAATTTTCATTTTCCTCGTCGATCTGTTTCAAACAGATATTTTCCTCTCGGCAAACTCGTAGAATTTGAAACTATCCGTTACTAATGTTAAGTAATATTTTCAGGCTGGCAATGAGCGTAAGCAAATTTTGCGGTCTCTTTACCCGGCCGCTACTAGCTATCTTGAAAATAAGGCTTTCCAGTTGAAATTTTTCTCCCACAAAATTGAAAATATTCCCAATTTTTTTTTAAAGAGATTCGCATTTTGTTATTGTTCGTCTTAGCTCTAATCCCTCTTCTTTAAACGTATATAGATAACGGCATTCACAATCACGAAATTCGTTGTTAAGCGGGGTAGCTTGTAATAAGGCTCGGCTTTAAATGTTTTTGCTCACTGGCTATATAGTTCCGTCTCTCTCTCTCTCTTTATTGGTGGTGGCAGCGTCCTAGTTTATTATTACAAGATAACGTAATTCTTCATCTGGCCTCCCGAAGACCAGATGCCGCTTCTGCTGGTAGCCCCCCCCCCCCCCTCCTCACCTTCTCGTTAGTTTGACGGTCTTTAATCGATAAAACTAACATATTTTCCCTTTAAGCTTGACAAGGGAAAAAAGAGCGAGTACCCTCCCCCCTCCGCAGCATCCTTTCATCCTCCCTCTTTTTAAGCCCCGCTTTGGCATCCGCGAGGGCCTTAAAGCGACAGCGCCAGAGTTCCAAACTTCGATTAACCAGGAGTTGAATGCTTTCTATTATTCGCTCTTACATTTGTTAAGTACGGTTACACTTTGTTAGGGCGAACAGCGCCTGCCACGAGTATAACCCAATTACAGTTCCATTACTGGACTTCGGTAATAACTAGCATCACCCGTCATCAATTAGTTTTGAAAAATTGTGTCCCGCGTCACCTCGTTCGGTAATTAAAAATATTGTAGACATTGGCCACTCGCCTACTAACCTAATAAACTCACCGGCATTACTAATTACGCTTTCGTCATTAGGGGAGTGGTTCTATTTTCCTGCCTTTATTAATAATAGCGATTGGGAAAAAGGTATTTCCTTTAACCCTTTTGCTAGTGCTACCAGAAGTTTATAATATAATCAGATGAGAGAGAAGTAGCCGTTTATGCTATACAAATGAAACACGTGCCGTCGCGGATTCTAACCCTCGGAAGCATACGCCGTATTACGGCTCGCCACTTACCTCGTGCGTGTCACTCCGCTTGGCAACGTCAATGTGAAACGTACGCTGCTTAGAGATTTTTACTTATTTATAAACTATTTTCATTGTCTAATTGTTCAATAACGTCATTACAATGACGTATTTCACCCAGCACTATTTTTTCCTCAGAACGCTATTTTGAAAAAGCAGCGGGGACCTGCGAAGGTACGTGTTTCAAGTAAATAACATTAGCGTAATAGGGATATATATGTACCTCTCTCTAAGATATGTATTATATTCTTTTGATAGTGGCGGTTAGGACCAACGCATTCAATTTAACCCTTTTGTTAGGTTTAGCGCGTTTATCATTAGGTGATATTTTAAATAAAGGAAGGCGTATTGATTCGTGGCCTTTCACCACGCTATCCGGTGACTAATGTTAAAACGCGGCCTATTTTTCATCTACAAACGCCTGTATAAGTGTTCCAACCGCCTCGCATCGGCGCCACGCTAGGGAAGCCGACCATTTGCTAATTCCCGTTCTTTTTCTACGGAGAGATGCGGGGGCAAAGTATATTATACTATTCGCGAATTCCTTCTCTCGCTTTGACGTCGGGGCGTTCAATCGATAATATTTTTAAAGGCTTTTTAAAACGGCCTTTTATTTTATCGATTAAAAAGAAGCAAACTCCGTTTCGCGACTATATTAAAGAATTTTCGGGCCAGTGTTATTTTCCCTCGAAATGCCGCGCTTTTATTTCATCGCGGTGAAGGATATTTTAGGGATTAGTCCTTTTCGCGCTTGTTGCGTTCAATTAACGCATTTGGAATTAGTATAACTTTAGAATTGTGTCCCGCGGGACTAATCAAGCTCTAATTCAGTTTTGGGAAATATTTTTATTTAGAACAATTCGTGAGCAATATTCCTGTATATTTTTATACTACGCTATTCTGTAGCCCATATACCACGAAAAAGTTTAAATTAAAGAATATAATATTTTTATTACTAATTTGTAATAATTTAGAACTCGTAACCAAATTGAAAAAGAAGTGGAAATCTGATTTTTAAATTTTGTTTTGAATATGGGGTATAATTTTTAATAGATGTTTTTGGCGATTCATTTTCTTGTTGGTCGGGATAGAACGAAGAAGAAGACGGCGGCGGCATCGAGATCATAATGGAGAAGAACGGCGATCCTCTGTGTCCGGTACGAACGTTCGCCATGTACTTGTCCCGACTGAACCCGGCCTGCGAGGCCCTTTTCCAAAGACCCAAAGACCGGATCTCCAAACAGGACGTCTTTTGGTACGTGAACTCCCCCATCGGCAAGAACATGCTGGCCACCATGATGTCGACCATTTCGAAATGCGCCGGCCTGAGCCGCGTCTACACCAACCTCAGGGTGCGAGCGACGGCCTACGGCGGCAGCAACGGCGGATTTCCGGGCGCCGGAGCCACTCACGGCATCTGCGGCGCTTCTTCGGGCCCTTCCCTGGTCACTCCTTCGTGCAGCTCGATGGACAACGGCGACAGCGACGTGCACGACTTGGACGACGGAGAGACATCGGACAGTCGCGTCCACGATCCTCCGTCGCTCAGTAACTTCTTACAGCTTCAAAATTGCCAAATCTCCAGGATCGACGAAGCCGGATTGTCCATGGAAAGCTCCGGCCTCAACGCGCTAACCAACAAACTCGTCTCGGCGCTCAACGGCAACGCCAAGTGCGAGAACCTCTCGTTGACCAACGCCGCCACCGGACAATCGAGTCCACTCTCACCCGCCTCCAAAAATAACCAGTCTATGCAAGACCTCAGCAGCGGCTCCAAGTCCTGTCTTCAGTGCGGCACAGTCAGTATTCGTTCCGCTCGTTCTTCCTCCGACTGACTTCCCCTCTAATCCTCGTTTTCTTTCATTTTTATCAGGCTGCGACTTTACAGTTTTCTAGCCAGGGAATCAGTCAGGTTTTCTGCTCAGTGTCTTGTTTCCAGACGTTCACCAGCAGAAAGAAAACTTCTACCTCGGAGAACGGGCTGGACTCGGTAGTGGGCAGCCACCATTTGTCCGGCATCGGCATCGGGGGCGGCGGGCTGGGCGGGAATTCTTCCAAGTGCGCCACTTGCAGCCGGGAGATCAAATCTCACGGAGGCTTCCTGGTCTCGGCCGACAAGGTGGGTAAGAAGCAGTTCTGCTCGACCGTCTGCCTGGCCCACTGGGTCTCTCGCGAGCAGTCTTCGGGCGGCGGCGGCTCCTCTCACTCCGGGGGTCACATGCCCCCTCAGGCCATCCCCATCACCCCTTTCACCGGCCACTGCGACTACTGCCTTTCCAAAAGGCCGCTCAAGCGCCAAGTGGTCGGCACCAACGGGGTTATCCACCACTTCTGCTCCGACGAGTGCATGATGTGTTACCAAACTCTGCTGATGAACGGACTGGTTCCGGGACAATCGCCACCTTCTTCCAGCGGCGGATCCAACAACAACAACGACAACAACAATTCCGGTAAGTTGACCATTCGGTATTTAACACCTTTCTGTCCGGAAACCAAAATACGAAAGGATTTCCGTCTCGGACTATGAAATTTAATTAAGAAACATTTATGTATAATCTCTTAACAGAAATTGTTAGAACTCGCGCCTTTGGGATTTTACGTACGTATAATTTAATAGTAGTCGGACGATTTAAATAAGAGAAACCTACGGTTTCTTTTATAGTGATTGAACCATTAACAAAGTAGTAAGCGACAGGCGTTATCATAGACATTACTTTAGGTTAACTCGCTGAAACACGTACTAGAGAAATGTATATCTTCTATGGGTGGCTTTTTCTTATAGAATTGGTTAATTTAGCAGTTATTTTATTCTGTTTTGTATTAAGTGCGGTGGAATTCGTTATCATTCCCGTGATTTTGTAAGTCCCAAATCTAGGCCACGCGCGGCCTTGTATCAAAGAAAAGTAAAATTAATGGGAACGGGTATACTCGAAAATCCTTTCGAAACAAAAATAATAATATAAAACGAGAAGACGGATCTGGATTACATTAAATTACATAGAAGGCCTCTCTCTCCGTACGTATAATAATATCTCATTATTATTTATCACGGTAGACACACGGCACCCTCCCCCTTGTTTCCTCCCCTCACATTTATAAATTATAATTAGCTCCGTCATGATCTTAATACGTCTTTGCTGTAGTTTTTTTCGAGGTAAACACGAAAATTATATATATTTTTTACCATTTCCAACCCTTAAAAAAAACCTCGATAAGAAAGAAATATCTCCAAAAGGTATTTAGGTTATGAGAACGTACGAGTCCACCTTGTGCGGCCGCTGCCATCAAGGAGCAACAAACACAGCACCCCACACGAGGAGAACGCAACCCGCCCAAAGTCGTACATTTTCTCGCGTACAATTTTCATTGGTTAGACGCTTTGGCGCCTGCTGCCGTCGGAAGGGGAAAATTTGGAAATTGTCTTCCCCCTTTCCGTAAAACGTTCAGCGTAAAGGTTCGTCCAATTAAATTTGTACACAACACTGCGTTAGCGTGTTTAAAGGCTAGCTGTGTTCTCCTTGTGTTTGTTGCTCCTAACTACCAAGAATGCATTGTTAGAACGACACCCGATCATCATGGTCTAGCTCCCCCTTGACACGAGAAGGGGGATGGAAAACGTCACTAGCTTGTGTTTGCATCGCGTCGGAAAACGTCACTCCCCAATGAGATGCCGGGCTGATTTGATTTTTTTTGGGGGTAGGCGTTCGAGGTGGATTGTAATAAATAAATGTTTGTTACTAGCTAATCTCCTCTCTCAAACGGAAACCCTTCATTTTTCCAATTGTAAAGCGCCATCTAGAATCGATCGTAATATCGTACTTTTAATTTTTCGAGGAAGTTCGATTTAACTCGTAAATTAGTTCGTGTAACTTTAATTAATTGTAAATAGGTAAATATTTGGAAAATTCTCAACTATCACGGAAAGGAAAAAAATGAAATCACAGGCAGATGGCGTTACTGTTTGAATTATCAGTTTTGATTCTGTAAACTGGTCAACTAAGACGTTCTCCTTAACCTAAAATGTTCTTGATATATCCCATCTTATTAGTGCCTCAACTTCCTGTAGGATTCTACCCCCGTGATTGGTATAATTCTACATTTTATTCACCGCGTGATCTCATCCGATATTCCTTCGCCCCCCCCCCCCGTTCCCCTTCTAAGAAAACGAAAGGATAATAAAAAGATTCCGGGAATATATATTCTATATTAGAACACGTACACTCGGATGGATACCACCCTTATGAGAAGAAAAAATTCAATTATTCATTTTTTTTTTATAAATCTAAAGGAATACGAAGTAATTTGTATGATATAAAAGGAGGGAGGGACGAGCTTTAAAATTCTATGAAGAAACGAAGTGGGATGGAATGAAGGGACTCTAATTTTATATTCTTCAACGCGTGATTCTTTTTTTGAGCCATCGAAAACGACTGAGAGATGGGGAGGGGGGGGGGGAGGCTGCAGCTAGGATTTCGTTTTTAATTAGAGAGAAATCAATAAAAAGCCCATTTGAAATTCCAAATTTTGCGGCCAGGCCTGACTCCTAACTAAATGCATTATTCAAAGAATAATCTAAGGCCTAGTCCTTCTCATTTTTCTTTATTTTTTATACATTTCTACTCCGTTGG
The DNA here is from genome assembly GCF_980474605.1 of Leiobunum rupestre. Taxonomy (NCBI): domain Eukaryota; kingdom Metazoa; phylum Arthropoda; class Arachnida; order Opiliones; family Sclerosomatidae; genus Leiobunum; species Leiobunum rupestre. Next base: position 30,089,547 of record NC_143391.1, on the reverse strand, counting down.
TTGCCCCCCCCCCCTCTTTTTTGTTTCGGTGGGGGTGTCCTCTTCCCCGTCCATCCCGGAGGAAAGAAAAAACGAGCTAAACCAAGATGTTCAGTTTTCTTCCCGACACTCTTCTTCTCCGCATCCTCCCATTTCATCCAGTTCAAATCTTTCCCTCTCTCCATCCTCCGCTTCCTCCTCCGTTCTAACTATATACCCTTTCTCGCCCTCCCGCTCGCCTTTTTATATTTTACAATCGAACCGGCTCTTAACTGACGATTTACTCGAGATTGCGAGGACGGTAAAGTTAGCGTTAGTTCGAAGCCACACGCTTCGAACTCGCTAGCGTTAGGTGATTTAGGAATAGACTATGGGAGCATTTTTAAAAGGAACGGCCTGCGTGGCTCGCCGTCCCCAAATTATCGATTTAACTTTAGACTTCATTTGCATGTCCAATACATAAAATGTACGTGTTTTACAGCTTGTAACTCCCCCTTTTTAGTTTCTTCCTCTGGAACTTTTAGGAACGGGTGGCGAATTTCGCGGGCGGGTTCGCTTACGTAACTCGCCAGTAGGGAGGGGCTATCCGAAAATCAACTTTATTAAATTAATATAACGGTATGCGTATGTAAATATAAATATACCTAAAGGAATGGTAGTTTTTTTCTTTTCGCGACGCTCTATTCCCTTCTATCACAAGAATTATAATAATTTCCAAAAGGCGAAGGGGAGTGTTTGACCGCTGGATTTATTGATAATAAGGGACCCGCTATTGGGACTATACCTTGACTATGCAAATTACCTCGAAATGATATCCCGATATTTGAATAAAATGCCCAAAATTGAAGGTATGATTTACAGTCGCGCGTATTTCGCCCCCAGCTTGTGGCCTGTATTATAGTGTTTAAGAGTATGAATGTCCGGCACGTGTATGTTATTTCCGATCCGAAAAAATCGCCCGGGAGTTACTGAAATTGATCTTTCGCTTACTGGCGGGTCCCAACTTAATACTACGCCGACTCCAAATTTTTGGAATTTGGCCTTGTGAAAAGGTGTTATTGTTTTCTATTAATATCCACCAGATGACACTTGTTCCCGCGATACTTCCGTGGGTCCGTTAAATCACGTGCTGCGGTGGTGTCGCCAGGGTTAGACAACGGCCTACTTTTCAGTTCACTCGCTGACCCACAAATGTACTTTTAGTGGCCCGGAATTGGTTTTTATAAGTCAATTTTGGGGTCCCAATTTCCTTTGTTAAAATTAGTAAAGGTCTAAAAGGGGTCAGAATTGTGAAAACTTATTAGCCTTAGTCTTTGGAAATTCTGGCGCCAGCACAGATCACGCCACTACCCGCAGCCTGCTGAGAAGAGTGCCGTTTGGTGGACCTTCGTAGAAAGAAATAACCCGATCGCGTTGGGTTGGACCGCGAAGAGTATCGCTTCCCTGTGATTTTTTCCTGTTAGTCGGAAATGATGTATGGTGTATGTTTTAGTTATCGGCTCTGTGATGTCATTGGCAGCCGTCTCCAGAAGATTCGGAATGAACCTGGGAGAAATGGCGCAGAACTCCAATCGACACGTAAGTCCTTCCGCGCTTAACCGGGACCGCGTGTCCGCTTACTGATTTTAACGAGTCTCTTCCACGTCGTCGACGGTGTAGATGGGCGGCTACAACGTGGGTCCCAATGGCCCCGTTTTGAAGCGAGATCAGTCGATAGCGTGCCGCCCCATTATGGTGTCAGTCGCGGTCTCTTGCAAACCAGCCTCCTTTAGAGACAAACCCATCAATTTACGCAATAACAACAGCAACAACGCCAACAATAATACCAACAACAGCGCTAACAACAACAGTAACTGCACTGGTAATTTATTAGTATACTGTACTTATTCCACGTCACATTTATAAACTCTTTCGTTTCTTTCGAATAAGCTGGTACCTTGGATCTGTCCTTGTCAACAACGGAACCTCAAAACTTGGTACGCGTTACTCGAGATTACGAAGTATTTGTCGCCTTTAGTCAGTTATTGAAGGAACTCTGTTTTTTCTACTTCCTTAGGCTCATTTGGCTGAGAAAGATAACTTAACGAATGGAACCACAACTACCTCGGAATGTTCGCTCGACGAATTATCTAGTTAGTATTTTACTGTCATCTTATATTTCTGACTGATGCGAGATTCGATTTGTTGTCCTCTCTCTCCCCGCGTCTTCTTTTCACTGTGGATCTCGAAGCGGCTTCGGTATCGGCGGGCTTCGAAACTCTGTACTCTAGCGAGTTGGCGTCCAGCGCCGGTGCTGGCGCCAGCAAGGATGCGGGAGGCGGGAAAGATCCGGTGTCGGCGTCACCCATGGTCATCGAAGAAATCGAGGACGACTGCGACGCTGACGACGAAGATGATGGCGGGGAACTCAACATGGAAGCTGAGGTCTGTCTGGTCGAAGGACCGCCTCTCAATGGGAATACAGTCCCTTATTGGGACTATTCCGTGGCCAACGGGACAGGAGAGCCTCAGGTTGTTTTCTCAAAGTCACTATCTCTACGGTATTTAACTCTGTTTTCCTCGGTGGTTCCGTAGATGATTATTAGCGACCTGAACAATGGCCACAAAACGAACGACCACCCCGTATCATTCCCGACCGTTCCAGCGCACCACAACAGCGTCGCTAGTAACAACAACGCGAGCGGAAACAACAACGCCGCTACCAATTCGCCAGTGGTGGGACCTTTGATGCCATACGATTTTTGCCAAAGACGCCTGGGAAGGACCACGAAACGATTCAGCTGGGAAGAAATCGCCGAAAGAAGTAAATCTCAGACCATGTGGGCCGTCAAACTTTTCAGGGGTGAGTTCGGTTCCCATTTACTTTTAAATCTGGTATTTATCGCTTTTCTGGATGCGTTTGTAATACGTTAGCGCCTTGATTTTTTCTCTCGCGTTCCCCGCTTTGAAGGAATACGCATGTTCTATGTACCCAACTCGATATAAAGATCAATCTATAGCTCTGTCGCGCGTTATCTTTTTCTATATATATCTCTCTCTCTCTCTCTCTCTCTCTCACTGTTTGTCTCTGACTGACTCTGGGGATGACGGCAGATTGGTTAGTGTCGAATTTCCACCCTCCGGATTTCGAGCACTTGCAACCGGACGATTTGGCGTCGGAACTGAAGGAGTTCTACGGGGGTCTGGTGAAACCGGACGGCGAAGACTACAGCGTCAGCACGCTAAATAGCGTCCGGGCTTCCATCAACCGCTACCTGACGCTTCCCCCTTACTCCAAGCCCTTCTCCATCATCTTCAGCCGAGAATTTCGCAAGGCCAACGAGTCCTTCTTCAGCCGCGTCCGTTCCATCCAGCAACTCAGCATGAGCACCACCTTCACCTCCGAGGACATGCAGAAGTTGCTGACTGCCGAAGCCTTGTCGCACACCCATCCCAATGGCCTCTTGCGCAAGGTCTGGTTCTGCCTGGTCCTAGTGCTGGGCGGAAAACACGGCACCATCTTCCCACTGCTAACAAAAGATTGCTTTAAAGTGGTCACCGACCCGGAGGGCCAACGTCTCTTGTACTTCCACTTCGCCCCGGCCTTTTTGCCCAACGGCTCGGAAATACGGGTTAAAGTTCGCCAGACCGCCAGCACCTTGTGTCCGGTCTCGGCCATCGCCACTTACCTCACCAAACTCTCGCCTCAGTGCGAGGCCTTCTTCCAAACCCCCAACCACCCGCTAGTGTCCCAGGCCGGTGAGGTCTGGTTCTTGCCACGGCCTCTGCCCGACGCGCGTCTCAAGGGCATGATGAAGGAGATCTCGTCGGCCGCCGGACTGTCTCGAATCTATTCCAACCAGGCTCTGCAATCCATGGCCGCCGGCAACGCCTCCCACCAGATCGACAGCGGACGCCGCTGCAGCGATTTGCTGCACGTCGCCGGTCTAGCCAACGCTATCGTAGAGCAGTAATTGAGTACTCGGCCACGTTCCATTCACACTCGCTACCGCGTTTGCCCCTTCTTTCGACTCTCATTTTCCCCCAACCAGGGTACATCGATGATTTCCCTTTTAAAGCGAGCTTAGCGAAGTCCTTTCAGTTTCCGTTCTATTCCTTCATAGTACAAACTCATCCGGTCGTTAATAGACCTCCGCGCGTTGTCGAAAAGATAAATAAAGCTAAATTCCTAGTTTATAGGTTAATATTTAAAAGAGAAACAAATGTTTAATTAAATGTTATAGCCAAAAGGTTCGTGTTGTTTACCTTTATTATTATAATTATACCAGTCGGAAAGCGGCAATTTTAAAAGCGCGCTTATATATTTAGCGGCGGCGGGTATCCCCCCCCCCCCCTTCTTATATAACCTTTCAACCCGGTGAATAAGCGATATATTACTTAATATTATAATATTATTAATTCTTATATAATTAAGGAAAACTTCTAGGCGATAACATACGAAAGAAAAGCAAAATTCAGGGATTTTTATCATCGCAACTGCTATACTCTCGTATTTGCGCCGATTAAAAGAAAATCAGACGATACGTAATTCCGCAACCCTCCAGTGTTTGTGTGGTGCAATAATATTCGCGTTTGTTTCGCCGTTTTTTCGTTGCGCGAGTAGTTTTCGCTCGCGCGTTGTTGTACTTTTGGTTTCCGTTTCAGAAACCGAAACTAGTCACGTGATATATCATTATATTTTTTTTCTTTAGGAAACGTCTAAAACTCGTCCGTCGTTAAATTTTTGGGGGTATTTATTATTATTGTTGTTAGCGTGTAGACGTATATTTATATTTGCAAAAACAAAACAAAAAATAATAACAACCAAACAAAAAATAAGAGATTTTTATTTCGGTTTTTATTCATCCGAACTGTATTTTTAATCGTCGGTTTATGGGAGGAACGGTGATGTTTGGTCGTATATTTTTGTAAACTTTCGGGTTTTTCTCCCCCTAAACAAAAAATGTATTCAGGTATTTAATGGTACAAAAGCCAAAATAATTATATGCAAGAAATAAAGTAAAAAAACACAAGTTTAAAATTAACCACAAAAAAGGAATCGGCGAAATATTAACGAAAGGAAATTTCATACCAAAAAGAAATGAAAATGATTCCGCAATTCTTTATATACCTCAACAAATAACGTAAAAAAATTAATAAAAAAATTATAAACATTTTGAAAAATATAAATTATATATTTTTAACTCCGTGCTTCGAGTTAAAAAATGCGCGTTAAAAAAACGTCGCATTTCAAATTATTTTTTATCTTATTTAGAAATATTTCGACAGTAATTCGAAATAAAATTAATCGTTGGGAACAATAAGTTGCTTTCGCGGTATAAAGAATTTTAATCGTGATTTAAGTTTATTAAGTTTTGCAAAATTATAAAATTCAAAGAAATGGGTTGAAGAAAAAAACACGCAAATCGCACGATTTAAAAGGAAAAAAGACATACAAGGGAATTAAGAAAATGAGAAACATTTTACAAACGGATAAGTATATTTTCCCTTGAACGAGGAAAATAACGCGTGAAAAAGGGAAAATTCCAAAGACGATCACGCGTCAGAAGATATCTCTACCTCTAAGTAAAAAAAAACATAACAAAATAATAAATATGGGTATAACTTTACATAACTACCTCAGTTGTTACAAAAAGTGAATAAAAATCGGGTAAAAAAATGATTAAAAAATAATAGTAAAGATGCTATTCTTTGGAACAATTTTTCGCCCCAAGTCTTCACGAATGAACTCGCGAAAACAAACCACAAAAAAAAAAAGATTATATATATTCTCTCATCCAGTGTTTTTGTTTTTTTTTTGAGAGATAAAAAAATTAGTGCAATTGTTTTTCTCTCTCGCTATCTCGGGTATTAAAACAATGTAATGAAAATCAACATTAAAAAGCAACGCGCCTTGAATGTAAAACGCGTTAACGGTAGTGAGTGTAATTCGCTCGGACTATATGTAAGATTGTCAGCGATGATGAATTACGATAAAATATATAGCAAGCAGGGAGAATATTGCGAACTATTCAGTAGTAGGATATTTTTTATTAGTGGGACGAATGTAATTCTGTCTAAAGGAAAACGGGTGTCTTTTAACTATCATTCTGTTTACGAATGAGTTACATAGCTACGGTACGTTTCTTTTTAAATGTTTCAAATTAAACGTTATTTTGAATAATGAACTCGGAGACTTAAACATTGAAGCAATAATAATGATACGTTCATCAAGATCAAGATGAAAGCTAATATTCCCATTTAATATTGTATAGTCATTTTAGAGTGAAGAGCGACGTTGGACGTTCGCCATTTTTTAATATTAAGATGCTAGACATAAGGGCTAGCCAATCAGGAATAAGCTCTTTCGTACTGGTACTTCCATCTGGCGGGTGATTTAATATTAGCTTTCAGGGAAATTTTAGAGAAAACGCGGGTTAAGCCTCGTACGAATTACGTTATCTCCGAGTTCGATATCACAACTTTTGAAAATATCATTTAATGTGTTTGTACAAAGTAACGTACTAATTTTTAATAATTTCGAAAAAGTATATAATTTTTTCGGTACGTTTTTGATAGAAAGAATTTAATATTATTTTTTACTGAAAAAAAGCCCACTTTCTTGATTTGATAATGAAAAGAACAAATACCTCACACAAACAAAAATAATGTTGAAGGCTTTATTAAACTTTAGAAGTAAGCGGTTTTTTCTTAAATCTACCTCATAAGAAAAATAATAAAAAAGGTTTTCGAGGTTTTACGAAAGGTGTTTGATGATATTAAAATAAATTAAGTTTGTATCTCGAAGGGTGTAAAAGGTTTCAGTCAAAACTGAAATTGGATTTGGAATAAATATATATAAAGTATACCCACCCCGTGTAGTAGATAAAATTCGTCATTTTTGGGAAGTAAAAAACATTGTTTTTGACCCCTAATGTTTATTAGGTCATCCGCACAGGGTATAAAATTTAAAAAGATCATAATATTGGCTCCAAGTCATTTTTAGCTCCACACACTGTTTATAAACATTTATTGTAAAACTAGCTTTGTAATATTATGTCAGGCTTCCATTGTGTCCATTCTTATAATTGTCACAAATAAAAAATAAAAAAACCGGAGTAGGAAATATAATGACTTGCCAGTATTAAAAAACAAAGCGAAAATAATATAATTACACCCGTGTTCCGTGTCAAAAAAAAAATAACTTTTTCAAAGAGAAGTGTCATGTTTTAGTGCCAAATACAGAAACAAATGTCAGAAAAAAAATTCAATCAGAATAACCTGAAAGGTTTTTTGGGAGTAAATCTTTTAATTGAGATTTATTTCTAGTTAATTTTTTGAAAAATAACAGGAATCCAAATTTTTTCAAAAAAAAAGCATAATAATTGAAATAATAATTAAATGAAAGTCTTCATTGGCGGATGCGGTGTTCAAACAAAGAAGTGTGTTGTCGTTACAATATCCCACCCGAAAAAAATAATAAAAAAATAATCTCTGTTGAAGTAGCCATTGTTAATAAAGAAAAAAAAATTTGGTAGAAATCTCTATGTTTGTAGTTGAAGCTGTATAAGAAATGCACTTTAGAAATAAAATTGGTTTTCCCCAGATGTGACATTTAAGCCGTTTTAAAAGGATTTTTCGGGAGTGTTTTGAAACCTTACAGAAGAAAACTATCAACAAATATTGGAGGGGAGGGGAGGGGGGATTTTAAATTAATTTGAACTTTTGCTCATTTGTACAAAATTAGGAGAAAGGGGTTCACGAAATTTAGTCCCTGGAAATCTGGTTGACACCTGAATAAATTACCGCGACCAAATTGCCGCTGTGTGTAACAGTAATTAACAGCTAGACACGATGGCGGGGATTCTAATTCACCACTTATATTTTTTGCTTGAAACCAAGGCTTATTGAATATTAAAACTGTTTTCATAATCCAAATTAATGCTTACTTCTTCGAAATATTGACGAATATTAAAGGGAATATAACCTCAGGTATTTGGTGTGGAACACCAACGTTTGTAGCTCTGGCCGCTCTTGCCTTTGGCTTTAAAAAAGTTTGGCGCCACTGTACAGAGAAATTTGAAAAATTGAAGGGGTCTTCCATAAAAATTGCTTTGCAGGTTATATTCCCTTTAAAGGGGCTCCAAAGTTCGGTGGCAAAATGTGTGTAAAGTCAGTAAAGTGCGAAATTTACGATTGACTCTGCCCGCCTCTGCTCAATTTTCTTTTTTTTTTGCCACCAAACTTTGGAGCCCCTTTAACACTCGCTTCGTTTCTGAGGGTACTTATTTTTAAATTTAAGATCCAAAACCAATTTTCACTGATACTATACATAACAAAGTAGTAATTCTGAAAACAGAGATAGTTATCTTCTAGCAAAAACGACATAAAGTTGACACACTTTTGGGTCTTAAAGTGAGAGCTATGGGGGTGTTGAAATTCATTTAAAATACGTCATTCGGTCACCATTCGTCTTATTTACTAAGTGTAAATAAACTCTGATGAGGTTTCAGTGACGTTTTTACCTCTCCGAGGGGACAAAGTCCCCTAGGAGGGGTTATACAACGACCGTGTCTGTCTGTGGGTCTGTGGGTCTGTCAGGCCTGCGAACGCGTTCGCATTTTCGGTGCAAAGTGTAATCACTGCGTACGCAGTTTCTCAAAGGGTTGGCAAAACCACCGTGTGACGGTGAGCGTTAACGGATGCATTTGCGGTTTGGTTTGGATGGTGTTTTTTCGCTCACCGTCGTGACGGTTTGGTGTATTACGTTTTTGTAGTGTTTATACGTAGGTTGTGAGTTTTGAATTTGTTGTATTTGTGTTCTGATGGTTGTGCATGTTGAGTCTGTTGTGTTTATATGGGCGTTTTCTCTCCAACTTCGTCTTAATGACTTTGGGACGGACCGAGTGCTGAGTGTAATGCTACCTCTCAACGTCCAATGGCAGGGTTTCCACCAGTTGTACACGGTATTCGTCTTAGTATCAATTTGCGATCGCATCGGGCGGGATTTGAACCCGAGACCTCCTGCTTGACAGGCGGACGTTCTACCACAGAACCACCGACACTTGTTACGCCTTATTGAAAATTAGACCTTCAGCTTTATCGGAAGCGTATTTAATAGAGTAGGAAATTTTGGTTTAATTGAAATAGAATTGAAATTGAAATTATTGCATCGAAGAAATTCTAATTTAGCGTTTCTCTATTGATTAAAAACAAATGCGCCACCCAGGTTTCGAACCCAGACCATTCGGCTTGGCAGTCGAGCGCTCTACCACAGAACCACCGATAGCTCCTTAGGTTCACTGAAATTAAGACACGCATCGTAAGCATAATAGGTAATAAAGTCTTTTTTTATTAATGAATTTATGAAGGCCTAATCTGGTTTTTTTAAAGGTTAAATCTTGTTTTAGCGCAGTCAGCCGAGATAAGAGGGTTAAAGGGTAGACCCTGTGGGTGGTCCACTTTGTTAGTTTTTTTGTTATTTATTTACGGGTATTTTTAACGACCTATATATAGTTGTGTTAATTCACAGGAGATAATTTAACGTTAATTGCTTTAAGAGCTGGCGGTTAGTCAAGTGGCTCTCTGTGCTTTGTTGATGGTAAGGTTTTTGCTTCTTGTAAATATATTTGGTGTGGATATTTGGATATCTACGATTTCTAACGCAGTCAATGATTTCCTGGGTGTGCGAGTCATTATATGATATTGGAAATTGGACGGCATTGGTCTTTTTCATGCGGTATGTGTCACAACGTCAACTGGAAGTCTACGAGCGTTGAAATATAATGAGCGTTAAAGATGCGGCAAGTATTTCGTAAGCGAGAAAAATACAAATACCATCTGTAGATATTTCTTTCATTAAAATTTGCTTAGTATTATATTCAACTGATAAACATGTACTGTAAAAAGGGTTAAATTCAATTGTGCATTGTTTTAGTAAGTCTAACTCGCTGTTGTAACTACTTAATTTATATTATTCTGAATAAATTAAACTCGATTGTTTCGTCTCAATTATTTAAATTAAAATTAAAATTTTATACCGGGCAGGGTTTGAACCGAGAATACGTTTTTCGTAAATAACTCTGAATTGCGGAGATATCTTTGGGGGTCGTGTCGAGAAATTAATACCACTAGGGACCATTCTTCCGAGGAGAGGTATATTTTGGCTTGCCAACTTGTTTAAATCAACTTCCGACCCCTCACACCTCCCTTGAAAGTTCCTGTAACTCGATTTTGCTTCTAGATTGTCCTCGGTTGAAGTGAAGTGTTTCGTCTATATTGTAACGACTGGATTGTGGAGCAACTCGTTCCCGGAGGTTCGCGTTGTCCCCCGAGACAACGCTCTCCCCCCATCCCCCCGAGGCAGCGCTCACCCCCCATCCACCAGAAGCGTATTGTGGGACGACCGCTTCTCTGGGAGCCGCGCTCCGCCTACAAATGCCGGGGCAGCAGCCGACGAACGACAGACCAGCTGCAGCGACAGACCAGACCCTCGCCCAGCTCTCGTTCCTGATCCACTGACCGTTCCTGACCCGACCCCGCCGCTACCACTAGGTCCAGCCACGCCGATCACTGACGCATCAAGTCCTCGGTATTCTCTCCGTCCACGCACCCATAAACCAAACTACTGTTGTAAATAGTTACTGAAATAAAGGTTTATATCATCAAACCCAAACTTGTCGTCGCAATATTACACTTAAAGGGAATATAACACTGGTATTTCTGTCACCCTCCGAGGGTTCCAATATTGTCCGCTGCCTCCCATGGCTTTTCACACTTGCGGCGCTGATAATCGCTGATTGTGAAGGGGATAAAGGAAATTGATGGGGTCTTCCATAAAGAACGCGATGGAGGTTCTATTCCCTTTAAAGCTCTTTTAAAGGGAATATAACCTGCAAAGCGATTTTTATGGAAGACCCCTTCAATTTTTCAAATTTATCTGTACAGTGGCGCCAAACTTTTTTAAAGCCAAAGGCAAGAGTGGCCAGAGCTACAAACGTTGGTGTTCCACACCAAATACCTGAGGTTATATCTTTAAGCGGCTAGCTACAGACCAGGCCTACAGTTGTAGTAAACCTTTTGATTTAAGCCACGCCTACCATGTAAAACAAAATGGAAACAGTAGGCGGAAATTATTCGCTTATTCTTTGGTGGAAAGAGTAAATTATTTACTTCAAAATATTCGCTAGCCAATTTTAATTTACTTTCACTCTAGGCATCGAAGATTATTGGTAGAAATAGGTTTGGTTACTATCAACTGACCTACTAAGTCGTAACGACTTTTTTGTAGGTATCGAGATATGTCAAACATAGGTGAAGAGTAGTATACAGTGACTGGTAATGCTATATACAAAAGCATATGTAACATAATTACTCATAAGTGTACCAGAAAGAACCTTTTCACAATGAGACCTTGTTGCAAGGATATGACGTAATTGACGTCACTTCCCAGTCGATAACGGTTTTATCACCATCAAAACTAGTTCTCGCGGGGAGGGAAGGAAGTTAAAACCAGTTTTACGCGACGTTAGTCCGTATTTTCTTTTAATATTAAAGGGAATATAACCTCAGGTATTTGGTGTGGAACACCAACGTTTGTAGCTCTGGCCGCTCTTGCCTTTGGCTTTAAAAAAGTTTGGCGCCACTGTACAGAGAAATTTGAAAAATTGAAGGGGTCTTTCATAAAAATTGCTTTGCAGGTTATATTCCCTTTAAACAGAGGCACACTTATGAGTAATTATGTTACATATGACAAAAGTGATTGTTTCAAATATGCATGTTGAATGATCGTATAAAGAGCTCCGAAAAATAAAATAGTTTTAGAGGGAAAGAAATCATGTGTGAAGTGACTAGTAGTTTAGTATTACACAAGTGATAAATACATTTCCTTATTGAAATGTTCTAATTTAGAATAATTATTGAAGGAAATAATATCTTGGGGCAAAGAACTCCAGTCATTTAGAACGTTGTGAGCAAATGAGTTAAAGAGACTTTCAAGAAAGACCTAGTCGATTTGAAATACGTCATTCGGTCGTAACTTTGGCTTCAGAACGAACCGTACGAACGGCGACCGAATGACGTATTTTAAATTGACTAGCGGGTCTCTTGAAAGTCCCTTTAAGCTGAATAGTAGTATGAGCTCGGGGCTTATTCAATTTTAAGGAAATGACAATAGGTACAGAGAGAAATTCGTTGAAATCCAGAACCAGGTTGTTATAAGATTTTTAATTTTATGACGAATTGTAACCGATTGGATTTTAAGAGATTTAAGTCGAGAGGGTGCTGGGAGGTTTTGAAATTTGGAGGCTAATTTTGAAAAACGGTTCTGGGCCTTTTGAAGTACCAATTGATCAGTTGCTATCTGGGAGTAAAGATAGGTGAACAATAATCGAAAATTGGTAGAACAAGAGTATTATATAGTGTTGAGTAATTTTAGGGGAGCGAAAGTAAAGGTTGCGGCGGACTAGTCCGGCTACCGAGCGAACACGCTTAGTGATCTTGTTAGTTTCAGAGCTATATTTTAGTGCAGGATCAATGTAGTAATAACGGGATCACGCTCCGAGAGAGTAGTTCTCAATGGTACCCCGTCGATGGAGTAAACATGGATGAGATTTTTAGGTCCAAGGTGGAGTACCGAACATTTTGAACTATTAAAAGATAAACCATGTCCAGTGGCCCAAACTCTAACCGAATCAAGGTCCGCCTGCAGACGTAGACAATCAGAGAGGGGCTTTAATTTAGCAGATAGCTTGGAGTCGTCCGCAAACAGCAATAATAGCACGAAGACCACTGCCTCTGGCATTGAGTTTATTAGGACATTGAAAAGGCGGGGCGTCAAAATGGCACCTTGGGGGTCACCCTTGCCAATTGTACTCCAAGAAGATGCTTCGCCCCGCAAGACAACAACACGTGAGTTAGATCCAGGCTAAAGTATCGCCATCCAGAGGCGTACTGAGGGTATATGGCGCCCGGTTCAAAATTTTCAAACTGGTGCCCCCTATATAAAAATAAATTATAAATAACTTTGTTATTTTAAAGATAGGAGTGTTTTTGGCGCACCCAACATGAAAGACAGCTTGGCGCCCTGATCCCGGGTCGGTACGCCTCTGTCGCTCACGACACCTGCAGAGTGAAGAGCATCCAGAAAGCAAAAGTGAGGGAAGGAGTCAAATGCTTTAGAGAAGTCCAAGTAAATGACATCATTCTAAGCTGTAACCCTCGTCCAGCCAGCTGGACCAGGTGTTAGTAGTATGGAGCATATTGGTCAAACATGAGCGATTAGATAAAAAGCCATGTTGAAAGGGCGAAAATAAATTAAATGAAAAAAAAGATCGTAGTTGATCGTGAACTAAAGATTCAGATAATTTCGGGGTAAGATTTAAGTTACTAATTGTGCGGAACGAGAGCCAGATTTATGAATTGGAGTAATGTTAGCTAAAGAACGAGATATTATTAAATAAAGTGGGAGGGTAAGAGCATTAGCTAGGGACTTAAGTAGGAGATGATGGACACAGTCATGTCCCTGGGACTAATTATTACAAAGACTTTTTGGTCCAAATGAATTTTCCTGGCAAACTGAGCCAACTCTATGGGACAAAGTGGAATAACAAGTATTTTTATCTGGTTTATGGGTGATTTTTCTGAAAATATAAAATCCTTGATTTAATGGACTTGTTTGATTAAATACCATCTCCCCCCCCCCCCCCCTGGAACTGGGGTACAAAAGTTCAAAAGGTAATTTGAAACACCTCAATTTTTAAATCTCCAGATAGCAGTTTTCGGGCGATTCCACTTTGAAAAGTATAGGCCCTAAGACGAAGCGTGAGCCAAAATCAAGTTACCGTTTCGAGTTCTTGGGGCCCTAAATACGTTCTTGCAAAGTAAATACATTTCAATTAAATGAACAATAACTGATAACATTTCATTCCTTCAAGTGGCATTTTTATTATTTTTTTAAGCTTATACACTGCACTGTACAGCCAAAAAGTTCTTTTTTTTATATCCATTCTCACTGATCAAGTGCAAATAAATTATACGCAAATAAGTTAACACTAAACACACTTTTTTTTTACTCACAAAATATAAGCCTGCAATGTTAAACAATTAGCAATAACGTAATTATTTTTAAAGCTACAAAATATTCCTTCCATTTTGATATTACTTTCTCCTACTATAATCGTCTTTTAAATTTTTGGCATTATGGCTATGCTAAGGGATTACTTTAGCATGTTTTCGGACAAAATTCTACGTCATATTTGATAATATCTTGGAAGACTAAAATGTTCTCGAAAAATACATTGTTAAATGGTAGCGCATTATTATAATACTACAACACCAATGGCACAAGCTACAGCTAAATAATTATTGGCACAACAACTGTAAATATTTAAAAATGACGGGCAGCTTTTCATAGATTTAATTTTTTAAAAGACAAAAACAAAAAAATTAAAGGTGGGGCACGAATAATTTAAGCTTCAACTTAAAATTTAGCAAAGATTATTTTCATTACCATTTTTAATTTAGTATCGCTCACGCTGAAGCTGTATTTTTTACTTTTCAAAGCTTTTTATTTAAACACAATTTTCATTTTTAAGTTTTTTCTTGTGTGAATATATTTTTTTAGGTATAAAAATCTTAAATTGAGTAATAGTATAGTTTTAGCTACAAAAACAGTACCACAAACTATAATTAATAGTTCCGTAGTATGTTATCAAATTGTTCCCATGAAGAATATAATTTTGTAACAAGTACAAAAACAATATTGTTCTGCAGTTCATAAGGTAAAATAATCTCAATTTGTTTTCCTTAGTTTTTATCTTGCTCAATTTTTACAAAGTGGCCCCTGAATTTTCAAAAAAAAAAAAATGCTAAGATTATTTTATATCAAGATGTGCTTTGTAATTAGATCTATATAATCTTAGAATTTTTATTTTTTTTAACTCTTCCCAGTTTATTGAATATATAGAAAGGAGATTGGTTTAGTTATCACATTTTAAACTAATTAACTAGATCTACAATGACATTTAAAAATTATATACATTTGACAGCTCTTCTCGTATATTTCTTAATTAGACCAATTTATACATTTCAAGGCCTTCAAATAGCTCTTCCATACTTTGAAACATGAGGGTGTGGAGATATTGCTTTGAATGATCATATTTATCCAAATAGATTTGGCAAAAAATAAGCCCAAAACGTTAAAATTTGATACAAAATAGTGAACCAAACTAGCCTATTTGAAATTTAAATTCAAAATACAAGCTCTCTAACAACGTTTAAACCTTGAATATTACACTTATAAGACCAAAGCTCCAAAATTATATTAGGAACATTTAAAACAACCAATAATCAAAAACATCTGAGATCAGATTTTAACACTAACCCTATAATTAGAAACACCAAAACTACAAAATAGCTGTCATTGTCAAATAAAATAAAAATTAGGAATAAAATATTTTTAAAATATGGCTTTATCGATAAATCACAAACTTTATCTTGATATTAGGTTAAAGCTAATTGCAAAAACCAGTAAAATTGAGATTTCAATAGTCAGATTCAAATATAGCTGCAAAAGATGGTAAAAATTTGCAATGAAGAGTGAATTTTTATCATTCATATTATCCATAATTAAATCTCTTTTTTTAAAGAGTAATGGTAAAGAGGCTCTTTTTTGTAGTTTCAAACAGTCGTTTCAGTGTCTCTCGGATCTTCAACAATATTTGTCAGGTTCCAAACATTGCTATTTGGATCTGAAATGATAATATTCCCATATAGAGAGTAGCTAATCAAAGAACGTCTCACCTACAGACTAACTTTCAATTTGCTGGCTCATTATAATTTCTCTGGATATTAACTTGCTTTCTTGTAGAAGTTTAGTAGTTTCAGAGTTGATTTCAGATTCATTGACGTTGGTGTGTGTCGAGGTGGAACCATTGCATGATGTTTCCGTAACCAGCAAAAGCTTCTTAACAACATCCTTCCCTAAAATGTTATCCAGAACCGTTTGAAGAAACTGGTCATCGGAAATTGTGAGTCTCAATTTATCACGATTCCATACAAGCAATCGACATTCTTCTAAAGCTAATATAGTGGTCTAGAAAAACAAATTTACATATTTTTACAGTCCATTCCTAAATTTAAATAATATATTTAGAGTGTTCACTTGATAAAACTCTTCACTCGTTACTCCAAACCATTCTGGGGAGTCAACAAACTGGTGTTTTTCAATCACGTGAAGAGTGTGACCAGCTTGAGAGACCAACAACCTTTAAATAATTATAAGGTGGTTATTAGCAAGACTATCAATTTACCAAATTTCTGTATTAGATATTAACCTTCCAGACAAAACTAGTGTTAATCTATCCGCACGAGTGACTTTTTCAATGCAGAAAGCTTCCCTGGGTTTTAGAACACAAATTTCTCTCATACATTTGACAGTTTTCTTGAACTGGTGCCTCGAAACTCGAAGAGGCTTGAAAAGTTCCGCATAAACATTTTCTAAATCTGATCTAAAGCGAACGGGTCTTAAAATGTACAAAATGATGCCGACTTGGACAAAATTAAGAAAAGTGAATATTGCGTTCCAAACGAACATGTCAAAGGCACAGAGAATGATTCCACCCCACAGCGCTAAAAACAAACTAGCTAACATTAAACATATTCTCATAAATAAAAGACCGTGAATGCCCGGTGGGGATAAGTAAGAAAGGAAAAAGAAAACATTGGCTATTTGAAAGACTACATGGTTTATTGGTAACCAATGTGCTTCGCAAATTCCTAAGCCCACGGAGGTTAGCCAACTGCTCTGCGTAGTTAAAAGAGGGACTAAAGTTGTGAAATTTATGATTGAGCTTTCAGTGAAGGAATGAGATACAGTTGGAGATTCTCCAGCTCCAGAACCACTATCACCTGGTGTAAAATCCGTTAAGTATTCCAAATTTTTGTCTGCCATGGTATTTTCAACAAAACACTTCTCAACAATGATACTTAGCTAGGTCACTTGGGAAATACAGAAGAAATTTTTTGCAAAAGTTATTTACTGAAGATATCGTTTTGTTGACATGTTGACGAAAATAACTAGGAGGCTATACTTTCATACGCCCTCGAGTCCGAGTAAAATTCTTGGATTTTTCGGGTTTATTCAACATTTTACTTTCACTCTTTCACGTTTCATTTTCGTACGCAAATAAGATGAATTTTAACGACCTTAAAATGACCCTAAAAGGCACCCACTGACACAAATTTTAGCTTTAAACTACCAAAGAAAACTACAGAGGAATAGAAGTTTATTCTGGGGATATTTAAGAGGTACTCACTTCCGGTAATGTTATGATGTAAGCCTCATCTATTGAAATATTATTAACCGGAAGTTTATCACACCAATGCAAAGCTTTCAAACGTCGAGATAGTTCGAAAGCCGCTTCGGAAGCTGTAGTTGCTATTCCTCTTTATACTTTCTTCGGTACTACCAGTACTACCCAAGTGTGGGAGGGGGGGATAAAAACGGCGGGGGAATGTCAAGGTTCGTAATTAAGTAGGGTGGTAAGTAGAAAACGACAAAAACGTATTTTTGAAGGGTAAGCATGCCCATGGGCAAAGGTTACTTTATTTTTTCCTTTCATTATTTTTTAAATTTTAGTTTATATCAAAGTTGAAAACCTTCGTAGAATTTTATAATTGTGGTCTTTGCAGTAAAAAACATTTACGCATATTTTAGTCACCCATTTACATCATCGCTTTTACCTAACCCCCTTTGGACCAATGAAAAATAGCTTTCCCAAAAGTTTTAAATCGTGGAATTTGATTGGACCAAAGATAATATATTATCTTTGATTGGACTAGCTTCCCGAGGTATTTTTTATGCAGCTCATTTAAAAGTGAAAAACCGTTAAAAGTTGTCAGAACTGATTTTGCTTTCGCCACTGTCTATGCTTGTTGATTATTGTTGCACGTTTAAAATTGTTATTGTCGCTTATTTTTATTATTTTAAATTTCTGCAGTCATTATGTCTTTCGATGGTAGAATCCAATCTTATAAAAATAAGGGAAAAGCAACTGATGTAAAATTGGCTATTTTACTTAATTTTAAATTTGTTTTTAATAATATGGGGTATTTTAGGAGTTGCGGAGACGGAGAACCGAAGTTAATGTGGAAATTAGGAAAGCTAAAAAAGATGATCAGCTCAATAAACGGAGGAATGTTGAGATTGAGGATGACGAACCCGTTTCTCCTCTTCAGGAGAAAAATAAAGTGATTAGTAAATTATTGAGTTTTTATTATATTTAGTAATAGTTCTTTTTACTAGGCTTCTCCAACCAAAATGTCATTACACGAAATTGTTGAGAATGTGAAGTCTCTGGATATGACTCTAGTCTATGAAGCAACTCGTGCTGCTAGAAAAAGCTTGTCAAAAGAACGAAATCCTCCCATAAATCAAATTATCGACGCTGGATTAGTTCCAACATTTGTTGGTCTTTTGAAACATGATGATAAGTATGGAGTAGTAATTTCATTTTCCAGATATTTTATTTAATTTATTTTATCTTCAGACCCGATCTTCAATTTGAAGCTGCTTGGGCATTGACCAATATTGCCTCTGGAAACCCGAAACAGACTAGGACTGTTGTAGAGGCTGGAGCGGTTATACCCTTGAT
This sequence comes from Leiobunum rupestre, assembly GCF_980474605.1. Classification (NCBI taxonomy): domain Eukaryota; kingdom Metazoa; phylum Arthropoda; class Arachnida; order Opiliones; family Sclerosomatidae; genus Leiobunum; species Leiobunum rupestre. Next base: position 30,070,936 of record NC_143391.1, on the reverse strand, counting down.
CCAATTACTAACTTCTCCTCATAAAAATATAGCTGAACAGTCTGTATGGGCCTTGGGAAATATTGCTGGTGATGGCCCAGTTCTAAGGGATTATTGCATAAAAAATGGAATTATTAAGCCTCTAGTCAACTTGATTCAACCGTCAACCTCTGTATGTTTCATTAGGCTGACATGAAATTGGCAAAACTGATGATAATTTTATTTAGCCTGTCTTTATGCGGAACATTGCTTGGACTATGTCCAACCTTTGTCGTAATAAAGACCCTCCTCCGTCTTTTGAAGTAGTCAAAACTATGTTACCTTACTTCTGTCAACTCCTTCATCATTCTGGTATTAACATTTAATGTTATTGTAGTAACTTTGTATTTAACATTTCTTCTATATCAGATCAAGAAGTAATTTCTGATGCTTGCTGGGCATTGTCCTATCTGAGTGATGGGGTCAATGACAAGATCCAGCAAGTTCTAGAATCAAATGTTGTACCCCGCCTCATTGAACTTCTTGGTTCCACTCACTTGCCCATTTTAACACCAACATTGCGAGCTGTTGGAAATATTGTTACGGGAAATGATTCGCAGACCCAGTATATTATGGATGCTAATGCAATTGTTCCTTTAAAAAAACTTTTAGCACATCACAAACCCGCCATTCAGAAGGTCTTTATTTAAATGGTTGAAATAATTTTCTTTTTGTACTAAATTTAATTCTTTAGGAATCTTGTTGGGCTATTTCTAACATAGCAGCCGGCAATCCTCAACAAATACAAGTGCTTTTGGATAATTCAGTTTTGGAGCCCATGATATATTGCCTTTCCAAAGGGGATATTAAAACTAAAAAAGAAGCTATGTGGGTAATCAACAACATTTGTTCTGGAGGGACAGCCATGCAAGTCAGCTCAATCTTGGAAATGGGAGTTTTGCAACCAGTTTGTGACTTGTTGAAGATGAGTGATGTGCCGATACTTTTGGTTGCTTTAGAAGGCCTTCATAATATGTTAAATGTAATTTCCATTCAAACTGCTTCTAATTTTTATTAAGTATTAATTTCTTCCATCAGATGGCAGTGAAAGTTGGCGAATCCGATAGATTAACTTTAGCTATTGAGGAGTTAGGGGCATTGGATGATTTAGAAGGCTTGCAACAACATCCTAACACTGAGGTTTACAAGAATGCCATGAATCTAATTGAGAAGTTCTTTTCTGCAGAAGTAAAATCAATTTGTCTAGTTTGATCAGTATGTTTGTGACTAATGTTTTCTTTAACTATAGGATGTTGTTGAGGATTTGCTGCCTAATGATGCTGGGGATGCTTACAACTTTGAAGCCACTATGCCTTCAGGGCAATTTCAGTTCTAGATTCATGATAAAACTTTGGTATTTTTGAATTGCCTGGCTAGGTTTTTGTAATATAGAGATTTTTAAACTATTTTGCGATGAAATTGTATTTTTTTAATAAAGGCTTCTGTTATTTCCAACAATATTTCAAAATCGTTTTTTAAAAACTTTATCCCATGCCATGACACTGGTGGAACCACCAAAACAAAGCTTTCTTGTTGCTTTGTTTATAAGCGCCTAAAAGTTAGCTCTGGTGCTATTTAAAGAAAATTTCTTGGTCTCAATCTCACTTAGACGCGTTTTGTATCCTCTCAATAAGTAAATGCTTTTTAATAAGACCTTTAAAAACTGGAATAGTGAGTTTGGGCAATCTTGCATATAAGAATATTTCTGGTGGCTCTGTGATTCGAAGTTGAAAAACTCGACCAAAACCCTTCTTGTTGGATAGCGCCTATATATTTTTATCATAATGTCATTTGAAGAAGATACCGAATTAAGGGATTTGGTAATTGAAACTTTGGAAAAGAAAGGCGTACTCGGAAAAATTAAGGTTAGTTTTTATGCAATCGCAGGTTTTTACCGAACTGTTTTCTAAGCCTTGGTAATGTAACGCACGAGTTTGCCGTTTTGGTTATTTCAGGCCGAGCTCCGCGCCACAGTGTTTTTGGCATTGGAAGATTCTGATTTTGAGAAATGCAAAATACCTCTCAGAAACGAAGCGTTGCAAAAATTTATGGAAACCAACGAAGGTTTAACTACTGTTGCGCTAGTTAGAGATTTCCTTCTAACTTTCAACTTAGATTATACTCTCGCAGTGTTTGATCCAGAAGTTTCAAGTGTAGGTTTGCCTGTGCTAATTCTTATAAGCCCTTAATCTAATATTGTATTGACACAACTACTTTTTAGCCTAAACCTCCGAAATCCAGACATGAACTAGAGGAGAGGCTTAATCTGACAAACCTGGGAAATCAGAACGTTCCATTACTTAAAACAGTACTTGACCAGTTCAAAAGCACCCCAGATTTAAATATTAAAGGAGTTTTGTCAGTTGTTGAACCAGATCAGTGTGTTACTAAATTTTTGGATCCTCACGAAACTAGTGAAGTTGTACCCAAAAGTCTCAACCAAACGCTAAACGTACCTGAAAAAGATTCAAACTCTAAGAATGGTAATGAAGAGAAAGGAAGTGATGATAGTTTCTTAAATGACTTTGTACCAAATGCAAGAAAAGAACCTCTATTATTTAGGTATAAATATGGAAAATATCTTTGAAGCCTCTTCTATCTAATATTAATTTCAGTTGTGCGGGTTTAGTTTCTTTGGTGCCAATACTGTTCCTGGGAAAAATGAAAGTTTGCCAGGCGAAAATAGTAATCCAAATGACACGTTTCTCACTGAGAATGAAACTTTAAAGCCAGTTAACTATGAATCTAAACTAAACGAAACTTTTGACTTATATCAGACTGAAAAAAGGCCTAGTCTTTCATCATTACAAGACTTACCAACATTAGGTCCACCAAAGGTAACTAAAGGTTTGGATTATGAAGATGATTTTCAGTCTTCCTTAAGGTTTGTAAAGTTGCTCAACTCTTTTTAGCAGAATATGTTTTAAATAACATTAATCTTGTTACTAGTAGTCACAGTGCAAAATCAGATGAAAAAGTAAACCAAGTAGGTACTCCACCAGATGAAGTAGACGGAAGTATCGAAGAAGAAATTGAAGTTGACATATCTATTTCAGCAGATGATCTACTCGAGACAAGTTCATCACGTGTGAGTTATATTTTTAAATCCTATTAAATCGTTTGGCATAGGGGGTTAAAATTTATAAATTTATCCAAATTATCACTTTCAATGGAATTTTTACTTATGCATGGTTTTGTTTTGCCTCTATAACATTGAAAAATATTATCATAGATTTTGTTGTAGCTTAAAATATTTCTTAAAGCACAATAGAAATAAGATATTACTAAAGCTTTTGTTACACACATAGTTTTATTGGTTGGTTTGTGATGCTATTTGGTTTTGTTGTTTGTGCTATACCTGTCTTTTGAAAATATCAAGCTCTTAAGTTTTGTGCATTATTATTTTGGTGATTGCACTCTTATAGTTTTAATGTCACCTTTGTAATGGTTTCAAATTTATAATTGAATTTGTTCTTCTTTACTGCAATGTAGCTTCTAAAATAGACTTACCTGTAATCTTGTCTGCCTTAATTGTTTTGCTGTACTTTTTAAACACTAGTCTTGGTGTGGGATTGGTAAATATTTCTAGCAAATGCTTCCAAAGCACTCCTAGCTAGGAGGCATACGTTTTTAAAATTATTTAATTGCAATAACATACTGTTATGCATCGTAGGGTGATGATACAACATCAGATCACACTGTGTCACAGCTGAGTGGTAAAAACTCTGACATTGTCTATGCTGAAAAATTGAACTAATTCACATTTGTGGTACCTTCTGCTAAGTTTGAATACTTCGAAAGAAAAGTTATCATTTTAGAAATATACAGTAAACACTTTACTCGTTTAAAATTTACAAGTTTTAAAGACACTTTACAATTTACATGAAAAAAATACGTAGTTTTTATTTAAAAGAAATTTACTTAAATCACTCTTAATTTCACAGTTAATTTTTAGAAGTTACAAGTATTATAATAGTACCTGGAACCAAAAATACTGAGCTTATAATGAACACCCTTTAGTAAAGTCTTTAAATATAATTTTAAGATTTTAATTTTCTGAAATTGCAAGAACTACCTAAGGAAGTGATATTTCTATACGCTAAACACCCAATGATATGTTGTGTGTATTTCTAACATCTTGGAACATTTGGAAATTTTCCTGGTTAGGAACTGAAAAGTCAAAAATGAGTAAAAGGGGTAGTGGCAATTTACAAGGCTAAAAAAAAAATACACTGAACATATAGGTCTATTAACAATTTATTTTATTTTAAACTTGACCTGAGTTGTTATTAGTTGAGCTAAAGTTTAACTTGAAGCTAATAGACCCTTACTAACGTCTAAATATGAGGTTATTGTTCACCTCGATCACTCATTGTACCCTGGATGACAAGGGCCACAGTTAATTTATTTTGGATACTTTCTAATTTCATCTTTTTAAAAAATTTATTGCCACACAGTCAATGATAGTTTGATATAGAGGCCTATGTTTTGTAAAAACGCATGAGGTAGTTTAAATTGTTTTCTCTTTTAGGTTTTTAAATTATCTCGTTTTAAATAGTTTCTCTATTTTTATTCGGTGTCACCCCTTAAAATCATCGCAAATATGCCCTATTTAAATAGTTTTAATCTTTCCTATAAATAATGACTATAAAAACTGGCAAAATATAAATAAAACTACTACATGTAACAGTTTTGGCGCGCAGACAATAATAATATGTGGGGAAAAAAATTGTAAAAAAATTAAAAACCACTGAGTTCATCATTATTTGTTGATAAAATTAATTTACGCTCTTCTGGAATAGTTCATAATTATGTATTGTTTAGGGGAGGGGACAATATATCGTCCCGTCTAGTTTGTTTGTTGCGTTAGTAATTGTAAGAGAGTGTCATTGTCCATTTCGTTGAGGGTGGCCAAGTCCATCCCGAGCGCGCTGGCCACGCTGGACATTTCCAGACCGAAAGACTTGAGCAGTTCGATGAAGTCCATCTCTTCACCGGTGAAGGGGTTGTGTAGGCGCGGACAAGCTCGGTTGCACTGGGGCCACGAACACTCGTCTATTAACCACTCGCTGCAAGGGTCACGGTGTCTTCGGCCACCGACGTGGTTACTTCTCCTTTTGCTCTTTCTGCCTCCGCCCTTTCCTCCTCCTCCTCCGCGGTTCTGGCTCTGTTGGGGCGCCAACGTCACTTCCGTCGTCGTCGTCCCGGAAACGCCGCCTTCTTCCGGAAAGAGGGAGCTTATGTCACGTGACTCTCGTCTTCTGTGGCCTGAATAGGTTATGGCGGGGTTTGGTGGACACACGTGGTCACGTATCAGACACGGAAGGAGTCAAGACCGGGACTCGGAGGGGTTTTTGGGAACCGTAGGTGAGCGAATACTTGACTATCTCCTCGTATATAAGGTTTCTTAATCTTTTAAAGAAGTCGACATTCGCCCAACTACGTTTAAGGGTTGGTCATAATATACCATCTCTTAGGATTTATCAGGTGTTTCCAGTTTGTTAGTTCATCAGGATCAAGATGGTGAATTGTGACTCGAGTGACCATTTTAGAGAGGGGATCAGGGGGTTCTAAGCTTAGAATAGCTCATCCATCCTTACCTTTATCTCTTCTTCTCTCGCCCTGTTTGCCGCGCCTCCGTTTCTCTTCCTTATTTTTCCTTCCTTTCCTCTTGAGCTTCCTCTCTTTCCGCCTGTTGGCTTCCCGCCTGCGCTCTTCTCTCGTTCTACTTCCGGCGGGCCTCAGACCACGATTCCCGGGGGTCCGCCGCTGCTCCGTCAATGTCAAGTTACGCGATCTTGGAGACGCCGACAAAGTCAGCGGCATATCGGCCAACATTTGGATTCTCAAACTGCGACGAGTCAAAGAATTTTTTTTTGGTAAGGCAACGGGAGTTAAACATTTTGTTAAGTTTCGAGTGAAACCGCGAGGAACTCGCCTTTCGTTTCGCGTCTTGTAATACTCGGTGTTTCTGTGGGAATGCCTGTGTGGATGCCGGCGCTGCTCCCAGCAATGAATCGCTTGAGGCAGCGTCACCTGGTTTATCTTGACTTTTAACCAGTCTCTGAGAAACGAAGACAAGTTGAAATCGGTGGTCTACGTCGCGTTTGCGAAGCTTCGTACTTACCTTTTAGTTAATACAACGTGGGATATACACGATGGGGCGAAAACGGCACTGTGTCGAAATGGAGAAACGCCATTTAAAAATATTTTTAAATGAGCGCCCAAGGATCGTTTTCTTACCTGACATTTTTCAAGGTGGTCCTGAGATCATCCCCCATTTTGTGAATGTAGTCCCACTGTTGCTTACTCAGTGGCGCCCCAACGTTGTTGGCAGTCATCTGAGCTTCGTCGAATAACCATTGAAAGACGAAGACTGGCGCTGCAATGAGTTATATTTTAATCGAAGCCGAAATGTACAAAGTCCTTTGTGTGCTAACCTTGTAACGTGGGGTAGAGTCGGTATCCGAAGTAGCACCTCCAATGTTCGCTGACCGGATACTGAGCCTGGCAGCGGAGGGGCACCTGGCCCTTCCAGAGTTTCATGCCTAGTTTGATGGCTTCGGCCGGGGCGCAACTGTAAGGGTCCCTACAGGGCATAGGCTGGTACGGCTCGTTGTCCAAGAACCATCCGGAATCAGCGAGTCCTCGGACTTTGACTCTCTTAAGACCACTTGCCTTCAGCGTGTCGGCTACTCGGTCCAGGTTAAGGAGAACGCCCGTTCCACCCGCACTGTTATCAGGAAGATGCTGTGGTTGTCAGCGTTGAAAAATCCCCTCAGCCATAAAAGCAAATGTCACGTAACCTAACGCGAGCCCTCATCGGCCAATCCAGTCGAGGGAGGAGACCGTAATCTTTCTACCCTGACAGACTACCGGGTGTTTTTTTTAGTCCCCTATAGACCGATACGCATTTGACAAGGGATAAGAACCTTTCACGTTTAAAATGGTCTATTACCTCGAAAGCTATGGCGCGACCCTCATTCTAGATTTGCGACAATGTTCGAACCAGTCGCATTTTCGACTGAAAAGTGCGAATGATTCGAAGCTGCCGGCGAGTGAAAGAACAGAAAATTTCGAGACGCTTTACCTGCTTCCGGCCAACATGAGCGTTTCCGCTTCCCTCAGTCCATGATGGAGCAAATCCTGGATCACTTCTTGCACGATGAAGGAGCCGACAAAAGCGAAGTCCCCCTTCCCCAGAGAAAAGGCCGTTCCGCTCCAGGAATCACTCGAACAATATGGAACGAATCTGCAACACCCGAAAACGATCAGAACACTACGAGAAAGCGGATCCGGCTTTAAATACTGACACGTGATTGGCGTTCCACCAGTACGGATTCTCTTTGGAATCTTGAGACAAGATCCCGCCCACCGACCTGGCTTCCGGCCACAGTTTGGACGACATCAAATTCCTCATCCGGATCCATCGGGACTCGCAACTTTTCTTGTCGAAGCAATGCCATCCTCCTGAGGAGAATAACGTTAATAGATCTTCAAAGTTGGTCGCGCGTGACTGGTCTAAACTTACCTTCCAAGAATACGATCCATTTTTTACTCTCGTAGTTTTTTCTCAAATAATACCTATTTAAAAAAGTTGGGTTTTGTTATAAAAACACTCTTGGGATATTTTTCGACGTTTTGGAAGCTCAAATCCCTATAATACAACGGGGTAAACAAAGTGGGTCTTCTTTATCATAATCCTTTAAATGGACATATCGGCGTTTCAAAAATTTCTGTGAAAATCGAGTAGCTCTTCCTCTTCATTACATCGTAATAGCGGATCTGCCCACTCATATTAACTCTTTCAGTTTACAAATATTGAAGTTTCGTCTGTTAAACAGATGATAAATCAGAAAGTGTTTGCTAGCCGACGAAAACCCAGTAGCTTATGAGCCGCTAACTATGGTATTTTTCCAGCCCTATTTCCATTAATCTAGTAAAATTGGCTAATTAACTATTCTGAAGGTGTCCTTTCTTCCTCCCCCACGCCCGTCACCTCATCGATTTGACAATAGGGCTTCGATAAAATCGTTCTCTACTCTTGCCCACACGAGCATGCTGTCGGAACTCTGAATAGGAAAACTTTCAGCTTTGGTAGTATCAAGAGAAACCATAGACGAAACTTTCTACTTATTGAGAATGACTATTTTGAGTCGATTTTTAGCGTGGCTTCCAATCCCCATCATGCTCGAAGAGTAATCTCCTTCCTCGTAAAGAAAACCTAACACTGACGCGATTGAATCGCACGCCAATGACGTGTTTCCTCCCCCCCCCCCCTTCTCGTGCCATGGGGCTTTTCGACCATGATGACAGCGGGTCGTCTGAACATAGCCATTCTCCCTAATTACTAATAAATACATTCTTGATTAAATGAAAAAAAGAAGAGTTACAAAGGGTAATTATTTCTAAACCCTAAATTCACTACTAACTCCAAAATTAAATTACCAAATCGGCATTTACTGGTTTTTGGGCAAGTGACAGACAATTTAACGAGTACACCTTTCTCGGAACAATCGAATAGACCTTTTTGTTTTGATGTTGCTGCTGCGTCACAGATGACGTATCGATGACGTTTTACTACGAAAAGCCCTGGACAAGAGAGTAAATTCGACGAGGTACGCTGTTTTTAAGCCTAAACTGAACTAACCGAACTTCCACGTATTTCGTGACGAATGAGCTACATAAAAACAAGTTCGGAAAACGTACCTTTTTTATAGAAAGGCCTATTGACCGCGGGCAGAAAAAAGGAAGGATTTGAAAGATGCATTTTGGAGGCCCGTGGCTAGCTAGCGAGAGACGAAGGAAGAAAGAGGCTGTGGAGCGGAATGAAGGACTTTTTTTGTTCCTCTCTCTTTCGCGGATCATAGTCCGTACAAAGGAGGCGCGCCCTGATAAAAACACTGTTCGGAGGCGCCTTTTGTAAAAGGCTTAACTTCGCTGTAGGGCTTCGCTTTATTCCAGCAGCGGGGTCCAAAGCTGATTTTCCGGGCCAACGCTTTGAAGGAGAGGAGAGGACGCGACGATTCGGGGATGGACCCCGAGAGCGGTTCTCTTTTTGCCCGTTATCCGCTCCTTCACTCGTGTCTCGTCGTAATCCCGGGGTATTTTCGACACCTGGCCCATCTCTTTCGACTCTTTATTATCCGCTTTCGAGCCGTGTCAATCCCGACTACAAGATGAATCGCGTCCCTTATCGCCGCAGGCCACCTGACTTCGCTTCCCCTTAGGCGCTCTTCGCAGATTTCACCCAATGGGCTACGTTTCGGATAGTTTATTGGTAACCGGGAGACGCTGATTTTGCCTTAGTCGGGAGGAGATTCTTAAAGATTATACGTGGCTCCGAAGGGGTGGGGGGGTTGACACTCAATCTCTGTCCCTTCTTTATCCTTTTTAGCCGGCCCTTATCACTTCTGGCCATGAGAAATGGCAGTAAATTTAATATATATTCGGAAAACGTTTTTCTATCTTAAAGGAAAAGTCCAGGTTGGGTAAAACTTGGGTCTATTTGAAAGATCATGTTTAAATATACTCAAAAATATCAGTCGTAAAATTGTATCTTTTTTAATGACGAGAAATTAATTTTTAAACGAGCCAAATTTACCCGCCAAGCGAGCTGCCATTCTGTTCCCTTCGCAGACCGCACGCGGAGCAAGCGCGCGCAGGGAACAGAGCGCTGTTATAGCGCGAACAGCGCGTGATTAAAGTCCGCGAAACAAAAGCTGCGTTCACACTAGACACTTTGGAACCGTTTAAAAACGGTTTCGAAAGATCAAATTGTAAAATTTTGCTGTCGAATGTATTTATCGTATGGCTATTAACACAGTTGACACCGCAAATGTTACATTTTATCTTTCGAAACCATTTAAAAACGGTTTCAAAGTGTCTATTGTGAACGCGGCTAAAAAGGCAGATCGCTTGGCGGGTAAATTTGGCTCGTTTAAAAATTAATTTCTCGTCATTAAAAAAAGATGCAATTTTACGACTGATATTTTTGAGTATATTTAAACATGATCTTTCAAATAGACCCAAGATTTACCCAACCTGAACTTTTCCTTTAAGCTAGGTTTCCAAAGGCGCTCGCAAGACCAAAAAAGCTAAGTTTCCGCCGATGCGTTTCGTCGGACTATTGAAAATCGCAATAGTCGGACCAAGTTCGACGGACCGGCTTTTTCCAGTTTGATTTTTCCCGCATTTCTCTTTGCCACCATTGTAAGATGTAGGCACTAATTGAAATTCGGCCACTGGGTAAAGCTGTAATATTGATTATGATTAGCCCTTGACAACGCGCCTTATGGATCAGGGTTGGCTGGTTTAAGATTTAAACCAACTATTTTTTTAAACTCGGGGTTTTGGTTTTTTAATAAAAACCATGAGGATTTTAATTTTTTCTTAATAAAATCTTTTTTCTAACCTACGTTTCACAGAAAATAAAAACTGAATATTTTCAAAAAGAAAAATTGTTTCATTAATTTCTTAATTTTTTTCATGAAATTAAAGTTTAATTGCGAATGGGTATATCGAGTTAAACAGATCTTACAAACGCAACAATTCGTTTAAATAAAGTAACACCAGTGCTGTAAATTAATCTAGGTTTAAACAACAAAACACTGTTTTAAACTAAAAAAATGTGTACGTTTTTTTCGACCCTGTTATAGATTTTTCGGTACAGTGTAGTTGGACATATAGTTGATAGATGGCGGTAATGTTTCTTTAAAATGTTTTTTTTGGATACATCGCGCGTTAACCCAGACGCGATATTCTACACCTTGTTTGAATTAAGGGGTGCTGACATTATTTGACTGTGTGTAAGAATGAATTATAGTAGCTAAGAGTATGGAACTGCAGAGATTCTAAACTCAACCCACGCATACTATGTAGCGAAAATTAAACTTTCGATTTTTCGTGGCACACTTTAACACAAACGAGCGCCATCTATGTTTCCTTTATATTTTGAAAAAATAAAACTAAGTCTCATTCCTATACCCATTAGATGAGGGTGCAATTAACGTCAACTCCGAGGAAAAAGCTCTAGCGGACAAAATGGCGAGCTTTTTGTCAAGCTAACTTGGCACCGCATTCAAGTTAGAGTGTCAAACAGAAAAATAATAATTTTTTGTTTAATTATCCTGAGTTGAACTTTTGTTAATGGTTTTTAAATAAATCATATGGTTATTATAGTGTTAGTTGTTTTTTTTTTGCCAAAAAATCAATATTTATTATCTTCCCGCTATAAAGTTTAATTTGGCGCCATCTAGTATAAATAAAAGAATCGGTCTATCGAAGCCGAATGCGTTAAAGGATTTGGACGTGGAAAGGCGCAAAATGTGTTTCTTACCCCGAACGAGAGCCGTCGTTGCAAGTGACCGTTCTGTTGGCGATCATGACCTTCCTGAGCAGGTTGAGCGGGTTCTGTTTGTGGGCGATGTTGAAAGCCGCGTCGATGACGGATGCTCGGTGATTCGCGCTCTCGCCGCTCTCGATGTCGTTCCGTTCCGTGGTGCTGGAGTTGACCATGATGGGATTGGCCTGGACCAGGACGACGAAGCCCAAGAAGAGACACCAGCTGATGAGGACTCGAAGGAAGGGCTGCGGTTGCAGGCTACCTCTCGCTACTCTCCGACTCCATTCGAAAATGCACATCGTTTAAAGGATCGGAATTGGGATTCTCACGCTGTCTTCAACCCGGATTTACAACTGCCACAGATGGGCCCCAACACGGTGGCCATCTTCGCGGGCCCTCCCGGCAACCCGGTCCTCGACTTATCTTCTCGTAGACACGTTTTCAAATCACCTGTAATCGGAAATAACATTTTATAGATATTCGGTCGGTTGAGTTCAGACGGTGGAAAACACTCCCAAAGACCCAAACGCGTTTAGAGCCTGATTTAGTGAAATATACTAACCCTGAAACTTCGCTTCACTACGAGCACCGATGTTATGTTACTACATAGACTGAAAGGTGTATACACCGGGACAGTTCATGATGGGGCAGATTCCTCGCCTTCAGCTGCGTTACCAGCATCGCAGAGAGAATTTCATAGCTGATTTGACTTTGGCTGGCCCCTAATTTTTAGAGATGCATATCCCGGTGAGTTTATTTTCGGTTTAAATTGCTCGCGCGAACTGTCCCGTGTGTTTACACCTTTCTTAGTCTATGATTACTATAACATTTCTATAGGATTTTTTAGATTAAATTTATAAATATAGAAAATATTAGTCGCGGTTTCACCCAATATAGTTTAGTTTTGGCAATAACCGAGGAGGTAGTCACTCGTAAATATTTTGTACAACTGTTACTGATTTTCGTAAAGCAATCGGTGATTACCAGTGATTGCTCAGAAGTTTTCGGTGATTTCCGGTGATTATTTTAATTGAATTCCCGTGATCACCTATGATTTGAACACCTGATTACTTAAGTGACTACCCCTCGGTAATAACGGCCATTTTGCGCTCGAATTATTGAATATAAAAAATAACTGGTGACGTGCTATGACGTGGGACTGATACGGCTCTATAGTCGGTAATAAATAAATTAAATAACTTGGTACTGTTTGCGTTACAAATTCAGGGTTATTACTAGTAAAAAATATAAATTTTTAACTTTCCCACACTGTGCATACTGTGGCAGGGGGAGGGGGAGAGGAAGAAGGGCAGGCGGTGGTTGGTGGCCCTTTATTATTATATATATATATTCGTATAAAAAACATTTAACAAGCTCGTAAAAAACGCGTTAAAAATCCTAAGAGATTTTCTTTTGATGTCGGCGTTTCGTAAAGGTGCATTTTCGGGGTCTCTCTCTGTGTGTGTTAGGGAGGGGGGCACGGATCCTCCCCCTCTCTATGGGAAACGAGAAGAGTAGGATGAGAAGAGAGGCCATTCGATGGATGTATGTATATATTCTTGGGCGGCCTCCGGACCGCTACTATACAAACTCGTGTGTCGAGTAGGGCGGCTTAACTGGCACCGCGTGTAAAGGCGGAGGGAAGAGACGCCCGCTTAAGAGCGGAAGCTCCGGTGACGACGCTCGCGGAATATAGTGACAGTTGAATGATTGACGTCCAGCCCCCACTCTTAACGAGAGCCTCGTTAGCCGCTTGGCCTTCTTTTGATGTTTCTTCGCCGAAACTCTCTCTCTCTCTCTCTCTCTCGGCGTGATTTTGTTCCGCTCTATCCCTGGAAGCTTCGTGCGCGCGGACCCGGCGTATCTCGTTTGTGGCGATTCCCATGGTTTTCCATTCTACTCGCCGGGTATCCTAATTGGCCCAAATAAACGAGAATTTCTCTTCGCCTCTCCCCATCTATTCCGATGGGATCTTTGTATTCGTATATAGTAATGGCATCCTCGGCGTCCGCGAAATTGCAAGGTACGGCGAGGGAGGAGCGAACTCTTCCTTTCGCGTCCGGCTTTTCATCGGACGCGTTAGTGACGGTTAATACGGGTTCGCTATCTTTCTCTCGCTACAAACGCGAAACAGACGCGGCCCACCCGCGATTCTCATTCGATTGCGAATGCGTGATGTATCCCAAGCCTACTGCGGAGTGACCATTGAGAAGAAGGCCTACTGCTGGGAAAAAAATTGGGTCAATGAAGCCCGTTTCCTGTTCTCAAGCCGTTTATAACGAAATAACTACGTTTAACTTTCGTACACAGTTTATTTTCTATAATATCTCTTCGCGTTCGTCGAAAACAATTTCCAGAATTAGGATGAATTTCGCGTCTGAACATTTATTCTTCTTTAGTCGGGGAATTTGGAAATTGATCTAAAAGTCGGGCCAAAATCCGCGAATTTTATTTTAGTCGTAAAAGGAAAATGTTTGCTAAAAGGTAGGTTAAAAATTTCAAATAGTTGCACGCGCGCTAGAAAACAACTTTATTCGGTAGCGCTGTTTGACAAGCAGCCCAGAGATGGTTTATTGGAAAGTTCTGACGGATAAAGTATTTTCTGGCTATTTTTTCGGTAAACCAGCGTACGCAAAACGTAATTGGCAATCACTTGGGCAAATGAAGTTAATCGCCTATAGCGAAACAGTCCACATTAAAATAAATAATAATAATAATCAGCTAGGCTAATACCCAAGACACCACCTTAGGCCTAATTCATCAAGCGACTTTTAAAGCCATTAATCCAGGTGGCCGGGTTACAATGCGTAGGAGGGTGGTGGCAGGCCCTTCATGCCACGCGAGCCAACAGCTCCCTACACTAACTATTACCGTTAACCTCGACAATTTCGCCGTCCTGTACCTTGCTTCATCAAAACCCGGTTATAGCACACCTTCAAACCCAGTTTAAGTTGGTCTGATTTCCAGTTTTCACCAATCAAATTTAAGACACGGTCAAAGGAGACCTCGAAACCCCAGTTTAAGTTGTTTTGATTTCCAGTTTTCACCAATCAAATTTAAGCCACGGTCAAAGCAGACCTCGAAACCCAGTTTAAATTGGTTTGATTGCCAGTTTTCACTAATCAAATTTAAGCCCCAGTCAGTCAGTCGCAGCAGTTTAAGTTGGTCTGATTGCCAGTTTTGACCAATCAAATTTAAGCCCCGGTCAGTCAGTCGCAGCAGTTTAAGTTGGTCTGATTGCCAGTTTTGACCAATCAAATTTAAGCCCCGGTCAGTCAGTCGCAGCAGTTTAAATTGGTTTGATTGCCAGTTTTAATCAATAAAATTTAAGCCAGTGTCACAGCCGACCTTAAAACCCAGTTTAAGTTGGTTTTATTTCCAGATTTTACCAATCAAATTTAAGCCACGGTCACAGCCGACCTTAAAACCCAGTTTAAGTTGGTTTTATTATTTCCAGATTTTACTAATCAAATTTAAGCCACTGTCACAGCCGACCTTAAAACCCAGTTTAATTTGGTTTGATTTCCAGTTTTTACCAATTAAATTTAAGCTACGGTCACAACAGACCTTAAAATCTAGTTTAAGGCGGTAAGAATGCCAGTTTAGACCAATAAAATTGCGATAAACTCAGCGTGAAAACTAGTTTCGAGCGATAATGTGAAACCAAGTTTTGAACGGCTAGTTTTAATAAACGCGGTATTTGAAGCGTTTTAGTCACTCATTTGACCGTGGCTATAATGTCCCTAAATTAATAATAACAAAAGTGCGCTTACCAATTATAAAAGGGATTTGCTTTTACGACTCGACTCGCCTTTATGATTTCCGAATGGAGGCGAGTATTAGCCTCATTTATCCGTCGATCATTAGAATCCTAACTATAAATTAGACGCTAGGCCGCGACAAATGACGTCAAATGGCGACGCGTATAGTATCTCGTAGCGCTCGAAAAACAAAACAAAAGCAGTCGACACTCTCTCGCATCGCTCTAACTACCGACTCTGCGCCGCGAACGCCAAAAGAGTTTCCTCTCCTCGCGGACGGATCTTTCCTCTAATCGACAGATTATCGATGAAAAGCTCAGTTGGCGAAGATGAATAGAAGCGGGAGAGGAAGCGCCGTCGCCCCCCCACTCTTTCCTCCTTCGTGGAAATTCGCCGGAGTCGATCTTTCCAGCGGCTGACGGTAGGCGCGCGAGCTGGCGAGGAGGGTGAAGCGCGCGTCGTCTTACCGCGGCTCTACCTTTTAAGAAAGTATCGGGTGAGCTAGCCTCTTTCTCTTCGGGGGAGGCGAGAAGGGGGTGTATATGGTAGCTTTGAAGAAATCCCGTCACACTGTAGCTAATTAAAGAGTCTCTTGACGGGGATGGCTATAATTTCGTATATATAGTGATCGCCGGGACTCGTAATAACTTATTAGCCGACAGTCGTGCCTAGTTGGAAGCCGCCGCGTTTCGACGCTAAAATATCTTAACTCGTGTTTTGGTGAAATTGCGTATTTTGTTTTACGGTGCTTCTTTATAACGATATTATTTCGGAGATGTCGTCATTTTTTTGGGAATATTAACCGAAATGTTGTTTATAAAAGTGCTATAATAGAAAATTCTTCGCAAATTTATTGTAACTTCCGAGTTACTTGTGTTTTTAATTTTAACTATATTTTTTTCCGTTATTAAATCATAAAGATTTCTTTGTCAAATAATAATAATAATAATAATAATAATCAGCTAGGTTAATACCCAAGTCACCACCTTCGGCCTAAGTCATCGAGCGACTTTTAAAGCCATTAATTCAGCTGGCCGGGTTACAACGCGTATATAGGAGGGTGGTGGCAAACCCTTCATGCCAAGCGAGCCAACAGCTCCCTACACTAACTATTACCGTTAAAGGCCTATGTTTTTTTCTGCCTGTCCCCCTTTAAATTAACTTAGTGGAGCACAAATGCCCTGGTGGTAGGCCAACCGCTGAACATGTTGGCCTAATTTAAAGGGGGACAGGCGGAAGAAAACCTAGGTCTTTAACCTCAGCAAGTTTTTTTATGGAAGGGGAAACCGAAGAGCTCGGGGAAAATCTCTTAAACCAGTGTTGAGAGAACTTGCAAACTCAACGCGGAAGGAGTTATTTCAAGTTATTTATTGTAGCTTCCAAGTAACCACTTTTTAATTTTATATTCAATACATTGCGACTGTAATGTAGCGTATCTTTACGTGGAACATTTTGGCTAAAAATAAGAAAAATAAAATAAAATATTAATAATATTAATGGAATAGTAGAAATTATGAACTGGATAAAACGCTTTCGAGCTCCAAATTTATCGAAAATAAAATTTTTCACTTAGTGTATTTTCGCTCTGAGAGAGCGTAACGTCTTACCGTCCTTTTCTCTATGGCCTATCTCTTTCAGCGATTTCACGGGATTGACCTTTTTTCGGGCTGTGACCTATATTTCCCCCACTCTCTCTCGTTCGCTTTGCCCCTTCTTTTAACAACGTGGGCTGCCGCGCATTCATCTCGCATTATTTATTCTTTAATGAATCGACGGCGGTAACCGTAAAAAGGGACTCTCATTTATAGAGAGAGAGAGAGAGGATAACTAGTTCTTCATTGATGTTAACCGACTAGCGCGCGGGGGACCCGGTCTTGACTATCTTCGTAATCGGCGCGGTTTCTTTCAGCCTTCCACCTAGGAGCAACAAACACAAGGAGAACCCGGCTAGCCTTTAAACACGCTAACGCAGTGTTGCGTACAAATTTCATTGGACGAGCCTTTACGCTGAACGTTTTACGGTAAGGGGGAAGACAATTTCCGAATTTTTTCCTTCCGACGGCAGCTGGCGCTAAAGCGTCTATCCAATGAAAAATGTACGCGAGAAAATGTACGACTTTTGACGGACTGCGTTCTCTTTGTGTGGGGTGCTGTGTTTGTTGCTCCTAGCTTCCACTAACCATCCCTTCTATCGCGTCTTCTCCATCAAACTGGAGCTTAGCGATAATGTAAATATTAGCCTCTTTTGTTTTACTCATTATATTATAAACAAAGGTTAATTTTTTTTCTCAAACGAGATCGCGTACGCTGGACGAAAATGAAGGTTTTTTTACCCGTTCCACTTTCGAAGTTTAATTACGTAGAACATTTATTCAACCAAACAAATGACGAATTAATACGTGGTATTAAATGACACTGCCTACGTTATTAAGCTGGTTCGTCACTTCGGGTCCGAACGTGAACGTGTACGCTTTTCCCCCGAGTTAAGAAACGCCACGTAAGTTTTTAGGTTCCCGTTCAGACACTCGATGCTTAAACCGGGTATTCATATGTTAATAGAAAATAGTTCAGTTTCGAATGACCTAGTCTAAACATTTTAATTTTTGGTACGAGTAAGAATTCCATTGAGTCGAGGTTATTTTCGTCTCGCGTCATCTGTACGCGGCTTAGGCAACTATATTCTTAGTTATCTTCATCGCTTAGAGATGGCGCGATTCGACCAAACTCCTCCAATAAATAATGACGTCGGAGGTACGTCACCATCGTCTTAAAAATATCCATTTTAATTTTTAAGCCTAACTCTTCCTTTAGAAATTTATAGAGTAAATCGAATCAAAATAACTTAAAATCTTTTAATTTGGCCAGAATATAGTCTGAAATTTGTTTTTTTAACGACTTCTTTGATAATCGATTATCAAAGAAGTCGTTTAAAAAAATCAAATTTAGCTGTATACTATAGTACAGCTAAATAATCAAGAAAGAATATATACGTAAAAAACAAACTATTTGATCTTATATTGATTTAAATTAATATAATAAAAAATAAACAGTAATTTCCAACGATGATTCAATCGTTTTTACCGTAATTGGAATAAATCTTCCTATTCTTCAGAAAATTCTCATTAAAATTGTAGAGTATGCTCAAAATCGAATCCAAATAACTGGACATACCTATATACCTCCAGGGTGCTCTATATGTGAGCAGTTTTATTATAGTGAAATTCTTCACAAATTATTGCGTGGCAGACATCTTTTACACTTGGGCTTCCGTTGTAAATCCAACGTTAAGGTAGTTGTGTCAAAGTCAAAATTTCAGCCCGAGATTCCAACAGTAGACTTGGAAAGCCAGAGTTCCTACACAGCACTTTTGACTTTTGATATCGACATACTTATTTTAAGATTGAGAAAAATCTGTATTTTAAATAAAATACTTCATTTAATGGATCCAAATATTTCAACCGTGACTTAGTATTTCCATTAGCTTAACGTACAAAGCTCTACGTAAGCAATAACAAATTCGGATTAGTTATAATAATTCGTTCCGGTTTGAGTGCAAAATACGGCGAACCTTTCGGTCGGGCACCAATAGACCTTAGACCAAATAAGAATAGAGCCTCCTCCCCAACTCCGATATTTTTTTACCACGAAATATATCTCTTTGGTAAGTTTTTTGTGGAAAAATGTGATCCAGCTCTTCGTTTACGTTCGAAACGCGTTACCGGACGCTAGAGTGGAAGGCGGCCGAGAGGCGAAAGTGCTCTTCCGCCGCCTTATCGCTTTCTTCTCCTCGGAGAGAAGTATCGGGTAACCTCGGAGTCACCTGTCGGCGGCGAAGATCAAAAGGAATCAGCCTTTTTTTTTCTTTTCTTTGTCATTTACTTTCCCCCTCTCTCTCTCCCGCGTTAGAAAAAGCGCCATAGAGCGACATCCAAGCGGGGAATCTTGTAAG
This sequence comes from Leiobunum rupestre, assembly GCF_980474605.1. Classification (NCBI taxonomy): domain Eukaryota; kingdom Metazoa; phylum Arthropoda; class Arachnida; order Opiliones; family Sclerosomatidae; genus Leiobunum; species Leiobunum rupestre. Next base: position 30,051,864 of record NC_143391.1, on the reverse strand, counting down.
ACTAGAAGGGGCTTTATACTATTTCCTATTCCGTACATGCACGGTTAATAATGGTTGCAGATGGTGTATTGCCGAGAATTAGAACCATTACAACCATCAATGTATAACAATTTTCGTGAAATAGTTTCTTCCCCCCGTTCTCTTCCCTCCCCGCTGTCTCCTCTTATATACGCTGTTCTTCAACCGGGGGGGGGGGGGGGGGAGTGAGTTCCGACAAATGAACGTACCTACATTACTGGTAATTGTCCTTATGGGGAAATTACTTTATACATTTTGGTTTAATGGGAGGTGAGATTATCTCAATATTAAATTATTAAAAAGGTAAATAAATGGTCCAAATATTATTAGATGAAATAAAACTTTCAGCCAAAATCTCCTCGGAAAATATGGGAACACTAAAGCCAGGTTCACAATTACCCCTAAAATCGCTTGGTTTTAGATAACTAGTTTTCGAAATCAGCGTGAAAAATCGTTTCGTGTTGGTTCGGGAAGCAACTCGTCCAAGTCGGTTCGCTTAAAATCACTTCCAAAACGACAAGGCGGGGAAGTCAAATTGCTCGTATTTTCAAAAAAAATGGGAACAAAATTCTAAATAATGTCAAATAATATTACTATATGTATAGTAAACATGATTAACTAATTGTTTTGGGATACATTTTAGTATTTTCTAGTCATAATTTGAAATGGCGTTAAGCCTTGGCTATAAGCGAACAGGGGTGAAGCGATTTCGCACGTGTGAACCAAGAATTATCGTCGGCGGTCAAAACTGGCATACAAACCGACCTAAACTGGGTTTTAGGCTCTAGTGTGAACGTGGCTGAGTGCCCTGATAACTGACGTCATTTTGGTCGAAATGCTTTCCAACTTTGTAGTTTTCGATTTGCAGTCTATATTACAAACGGGTAATGGTGAAGTACGAAAAACAGGAAATGCAGTAATTGTAGGAAAAATGGTAGATTGTGTGGTCACCCTGGTTAATTCTTCGGGCCCTTAACGGGTCACGGTGTGCAATAACTGGTGGATTTACCGGGGAGTCGAGGTCCGGCACTAACCCATAAGGACGGTGGTGCACTGAGAGATGTTAGCTGTTATTAAATGGTCCTTCTCCACCTATACGACTTTGATCAGGTCAAGGATCCTATATAGAATCCTTGGTCAGGTATGGAGTTTCGGCTCAGGCTAACGGAGAGGGTCCAGGCATCACAGTCGCTTCGACGGAACTGGTAGCCAGCTGCGCGGTTTAGGGTCTTGCTTTCCGGCCTTTTGGAATCCCTCCGGGGTTCTGGTGCCGGGTTGCGCTGGGCTGCAGTGTGCCCGTCGTGCGCCTTTTGGAGCCTTTTCTCGCCACCTATGTAGGTAGGGTGTCGGCTGAAGATGCTAGAGCATTCCCTCAGCTGCGCGCGAAGTCGATGGTGGCCGCCCCATTGCTGCGCCTTTTGTTGGGTTGAGGGGATTGCGTCAACGGTGCGATTGTCAGCGGTATAGGTTATCTCGCTGCCCCTGGCTTTTTGCACCGTCCGTGTTGTGGACGTTGGCGTAGTTTCGTTCTTGGTGCACCGCGCTATAAATTCTGATACACATGGTTTATTCATCGTAAAAATCCCAATTTCCATAAGGATATGATGTATTTTCTCGTCAAAACTTACAAATAACAAAATAACTTAGGCCTAGAACATATTTCCGCGAGGCAGAACAAAGGACTGTAGTCTGAAATTGGGCGGGATGTCGCAATAACCGCTCCAATGTTACGCTGTTATACTGTCGCCCCGCCTAATTTTAGGCTCCATCTGTTTTTAAGGTTTGGAGCACCATCTCTTGAAAATAATACGAAACATTATTCATCAGTATTAGATTAATTAATATTAACTACGCTTGTACATAAAATACGATAAATTGGAATTAAAAATCAACTTGTTGTACAATAAAAGTTTATTTATAATTCTGATGAAGCTCCCGAATGGGTAGCGAAACTAGTCGTTAAATATTAAAAAAAAATTAAATAAGGTTTTATTTTAATTTCAATTTATCGTAACGTTATATTTTGTAATATTAACATATATGATATTAATTAAATTCCGTTCATATTATTTTGTGGTTTTTATTTTTATATAGGATGTAATTTTAATAATTGATATTATATAAAGGTACTCAAAAGATTTAACAGATGGCGGCATCTTAAGTATAAACAAATTGGTAAAACTACATGGATATGAAAAACAGAGTTCCAAGTTCTGCCTTAAGTAAATCGGCTCTCGCGCTTTGATGAACTTTTGTTAATGGTTAGCAAATAAAAATGACTAGAACTATTTCGATCAAATAACTCAATTCCGAGAATTCAAGGTTCTCCGTTTTTGTTTTTCTATACACGGATGAGATCATACGGAAAATTATAAAAACGTAAAAACACGCCTTTTAAATTTTCTTGAAATTAGTCCGAATGCTCGAAGGAGTGTACGTAATCCGAGGTTATATTTCAGCCATTCCCTTCAAAGAAGAAACGCGCCGATGAAATTACCGTTCTCCTATCGCGGCGAATGCATTTTGCGATTTCTCGGAAACGGTCCAAAAGATAATATCTGATCTGGCTTCACTCTGGTCTACCGCTTCGACATATAGTCATTATTTCGAATAAAAAATTTAGCCTCTTAACTGTTGGGCGTGGATAATGATCCAGTTCCCCCCGACTACCACCGCTTCTAATAGATTTAAATTAAATGTGTATTACCCAGCTCAAATTTATCACGAAATGGGCGGGCAGCCCTGCCCTCCAAAATCATAAAAATGATACACCTATGAATCGCCCTCCCCCCTTTTCCCCACTATCGCGGAAAACGTTACTTTGGAATTCATTCTATCTTTGATAAATTTCTCAAACTTAGTTCCTATTTTCAATGGAAAAGTTGTCAATTTTTAGTACCTGATACAAAGAACGGTTCGAATTCCGCTAAGAATATTCCGAAATTCGAACGATTCTCTGGACTTGTCAAAATTCCCCCTTTTTACCAACATTTTATCGTATTGGTGCTACATTTCTTCGAATTTATTTTTAATAGTTTGAGACTTTTGTTATCGAATGTTATCGGCAATATACCTTTTTTATTACATTTAAATAAATTGGCGAGGGTCAGTTGTCAGTGAAAACGTTTACGTTTTACCTTCTCGGTGACTTTGGTGGCGCTGTTAGGCTACCGCCCCGTACGACAACTCCGTGAACCCCCCCTCCCCTTTTCCTCTGTTCGCCTCAACTCCCCCCCCTCCCCACTTTTATCTGGCTAATGCCTGCGCGATGGAAAATGCGGGGGGGGGGGGGGGCGATGATAATAACGCCGCTGAGCCGGTAATGGGGAAGGAGCGAGCTAAAGTACCGCTCGCGGCATCGCAACAGAATCCCCCTCTGGCCGCCGGCGGCTTCTTTAGAGGCTGAACCCGCAACAACAATGGCGGCGTTTTCCCTTTGATCTTCGCCGCTCGTTTTGCACGCGAACGTCAACGTCACTCAGCACGTGCGATTTCCCACGCGCCAAAGATTTTCCAGAGTGCTCTCTCTCTCTCTCTCTCTTGGGTCCCGCTATATCAGTGGCCGCCGTATTTCCATTCCGAGTTACCATCATCTTTCGAAGCCAAGCTTTGTCCTTCTCTCTCTTGTCTCTATTGCCCAAAGAAATGATGGTGCCATAGGTATACGTTATAGAAACATTTTGGTCCAGCTCATATTTGGCTTAAAGCATTATTCCACGTTTGGTAGACACCGATTACGGGCGTAAGAAACTGCCTTTGGTAATGATAATTCGGTAATCAGTTACGTAATAACTTTACGGGGAGTGATCAGCCCCTCGGTGAAAAGCGTATTGCGATGAGACAAATTAAGGATATCGCTACGATAGTTGTTCTAAGGCGATAACTAACGCTAGGTTTCTCCAAAAATGAAGGTTGACTTTTTAGTAACACATCAATTACCTTTTGTTGTTGTATAGTTTTATTGTAATTTTGTAACGTACACTACATAGATGATTTCGAATATAAACAAATTTAATAATAAGTTTCTTCCAGGGATAGGCGAGATAAAATTGATGACTTCTTAAAATTATATATATACTTTTAGTTTAATAATAATCATCAATAAGAACCTATAACAACCAAACTGACAATGTGAGTGGAATTTATCGTCCTTGGTAGTAATTTGTTTCGGCTTAAGAATATTTAGCGGAATTAAATCATGATTGCTCAACAACTCTGAAAATCAGTTTGATGATAATTTTTGCTGGTTTTTCGTCTGCTTTTTGATTTATCACCCGCTTAGCGGATGAAAATCCAGTAGTTTATGAACTTCTCACGTTGGCCGCTGGGTAGCTCAATGTAAACACCTGAAGGCTAATAGTTCTTTTTATAAAATAAACTTGGCCATCTTGTTGAAATGTTGCCTCCCCGCTTCAGCTGTGGATCCGTTTTCTCTCCCACTAAGGAGCTTATGAACTCATTCTTAGGCATTGGCTGAACTATTCCAGGGCAACATTTCAACAAGTTGGGCAAGCGTAAAGACATTTTATAAAATCAACTATTGCAGGCCCGACAAGAGAGAGGGGTACAAATTACCGGGGTGGCCGACGGGGGCCCACGGGGCCCGGGCCACCTCCAGAACAAACGGATTACCATTTTTACTTAATGATTTTCATCCGGGCTTTCCACAATAGTTATTTTTATAAAGTAACGTGGCGTTTTTGTTTAAATGTTGCTCTAACGTCACAGTCTCTTACTTTGACAAGTCTACGAGCATGCGCTACAGTCGCCAGAGGAATATAGGTTTTTCAAGCGCGCGTGCTAATAAAGCTGTTTCTTGTGACATAAGAGCAACATTTCAACAAGTTGGGAAAGACCCCTTTTTATTTTATAAAATCAACTATTAATTTACCCAAACTTCTACAGAGTTTCTCCCCTAGTAGTTATGGTTTTCTTGGGGCCGGAAGTTAATATAATAATATTAATATTTTACCGGGGCCCGGGCCCACTCTCGGCGGCCCAGGCTATTGACATTAGATCCGATGAAAAAAAAGCCATCTCCCGACCACAATTGTAAGCTTTGGGTCAAGCTAGCTTGACAGCGCATTTGATATCTAAAATTTCCCTCTAGCGATAATTTCTTTAGACGAAAAATCCCTTTTTTTCGTTTTTGAGTTGTAAATTCCCAATTTTTATCCCTCGCTATATTGCGGAGCATTTAATACAAATTTATATAAATATTCAGTTTCATTCTGAAAAGAATTCCAAATATAAGTTTTATTTATTACAAATTACTTAAATTTGAACAATTTTGCAAAAATATATATCCTTAAAAGTCGCAAATGGATATTTAGATAATGACTTTCATTACTATCAAAATGGCCAGCATTTTAGTAACGTATTAAATAAAACAAATTGGTATATATGACTCATATCATATCCATGGACTAAATATACAATAGGTGATTATGAAAAAGAATTGCGCGCAGAGGCTCACGGGAGTTGGTTATTTTTTGACAAAGCGTCGGCTGCTTAAATTCGTCTGCACCTACCGAGGCCCGCGTTCGTCCGCTTTTAGTAAAAAGCACCAACCATGGATTGATTGTTTGAAAAGTTAGTATTTTTCTAAAATTATTAAAAATACATAAAGTTAACAAATTTATTATATATTTTTTTCTTATAGTTCTAGACCAAGTATTGATAAAGAAACAAGCCCAATTTTAATAGAAGACACGAGGTTATATTTACATACATGTTTCCATTATTCCTGAAAATGAATTAAAATCAATTTTTATAGAATTTAAAAATATTTCATTTAATAAATCAATTACCTTAATTTAACGACTTTGCAAACTTCTCTCAAAACGAAAAACGAAAAATCCTTTCGATCGAACAATGAAATAATAGAAATCTCGCTAACCCTTGCCCAACTAGCCAGACGAATTTACAAAAAGGGCCAATTTTGATACTTTCAACTTGGTAGTACTTAACCAAATCCCGTGACCACCGATATTTTTCATAATCACCTATTAGAGTAGACTAGAAAAGGCAATCTTATCAGTAAACCTAAATATTCCCTTTCTTCCCGTGCAAAGAATACTTTTCCCGTTTTCCCTCTTAAATTGCATTCTTCCCTTTTAGCGTTTTGGAAGGTGAGGTGACGGAGTGGTTATCACTTACGCCTCGCAGCAAGAGGAGCCGGGTTCGATCCCAGCTTGTGGCACTGGGTGAAATCGTGGAACAACTCCTTCCGCGTAGAGTTTGCAAGTTCTCTCCCCACTGGTTTAAGGGGTTTTCCCCGAGCTCTTCGGTTTCCCCTTACCATAAAAACTTGTTGAGGTTAACGGTAATAGTGAGTGTAGGGAGCTGTAGGCTCGCGTGGCGCGAAGGGCTTGCCACCACCCTCCTACGCATTATAACCCGGCCACCTGAATTAATGGCTTTAAAAGTCGCTCGATGACTTAGGCCGAAGGTGGTGCCTTGGGTATTAGCCTAGATTATTATTATTAAATCCCAGAAAAGGGAAGCACTGAGCAGGGGTTGCCTACCTTGAAGGGGTTTCCAAACTATACGAATGTGGGCCCAAACCATTTAAAATTTTGAAACACGATTAGAGGATAACTTTTAATTCCCTTAAACCTCTAACGTAATTTATTACAGAGATCTTACGACGTTAGAACCACCATATTTTTCTAGCTTAACAAAAGTTCCCGGCGCCGCCACTACTAAGCGTTATAAAAATTCTAGTTTAATTACGCTGAAAATGTGAGATGGCGCTGACGTATTATCGAGGTGTTTCCCCCCTTGAATCGCGTAAACACGGAAGAACGTTTACGCTGGGAACCTTATCGGGAGTTTATTCCCCTAACTACGTTGACGTCATCGAGGGTCATCGCTGTATTCCTTCATAGACAAATTTAATCTCGACCGCCGCGAAATGACGCGATTACGGCGCGAATGAATGTTTATGCGGCTCTCGATATAAGGGCGAAATGGCGTCGCGCCGAAAGGAGAAAATTGCGGAGCACACGCGTTCGAGTGGCGACGATAATTAAACTTGATGGACGAACAAGTGGCTCTCGCTCCAGAGAGGGACCCTTATTCTCTCTTAATACGTTGTTCGTGTCTCTGGCTTCGACTTCTCATATAAAGCGAGACAATCGTCGCGCTAATGCGTATATGATCAACCCGAATGTTTTCTCCTATAGTGTTGTTAATTTTCCGAAAAAATAAAATGCGGAAAATTTTCCGAATTGCGTAAAAATAAAAAATTCTAACATATACTACTTTTTAAGTGTTTTTAATGTTTTTAACTTTTTATCGATATAAAATGTCTAATATCAGTAAACATACTACAACACATTAATAGTGTTACATTGTTAATCAGTTTAAATTAGTCTAGAGGTTTAGTTTTACTTTTGGATTCAAAAAATGAGGCGAAAATGCCGCTTTATTTAAATTTGCCAACAATATATTAGACTAATCATGGAATGAAACCTTTTTTTTATTTATTTCGGAAAAATACGGAAAATTTTCCGGAAAAAAGGACTCGGTCATTCTCCGTGGAAAAATTTCCGACTTACAATATTATTTTATCCTATGAAACTGTCTCGGATAGAATTACGCGTCTAAACGTTAAAAGCGTAGCTTCTCGGTTAAATATCCTTCGTTAAACAATTTATCAAACTAATATTTATTTCGATAGAAAAGGACACGTGAGGAACAAAGCCGTGTTTAGACCAATGAATATTTATTTCCTTAAATCAGCGAACAACTAATATTAAATAAATCCAGCAGTACAATTAAACTTACGAAATATGAATTGAAAAATATATTTATTTCCGAGTCTGGCTTACAAACCCAAATTCTTGTATCTTCTCTAAAGCCCCTCTACTCAAATATGATATACGGAAAGCGAAAACATCACGCGTTAAAAAAGTTTAGTGTTTTTTTTTAATTCTCAAGCGTGATTCTTGAAATACCGTTCTAGTGAAAAGCAGGTGAAGGCGATCCGATTTCCGAGATTTTAACGGGGCCTGTTTTGTCGGCTCGACTCAAGATTTCTTCCTCTCTCTCTGATCTACCTATACCACCATCCGCGGATCGACAGACTGCGCTGTTAAAGGCGGGAAACCCTAATCAACAGGCCGACCTTTAACACGCCCTTTCTAGCTTCAACCGTACCGTCGACCGACTCGCTTTTGACAAAAAATAATATTATAAATAATGTTCCTAGGATGTTATTTATGTTTCCGCAATTTACACCCACAAATCTGGAAAAACCTTGCTTATTTTCGCGGGGAGTTTTCGGATCCTCTTTGAACGAGGGGGGATACGCGAATCAAGAATGCGCCACTTTCAAAAGTTTAAAACATATTTACCCGAAACGTATTCATCGCGCCATTTAAGACTAATTGCTTGATTAGAATTTTCTTTTAATTTCCTGCCTCGGTCTATACGTTTTCTTCTTCTTTTTTTTAAATTTCGGGTTTTTTTAATTACGGAGGCGAATTAAATTTCGTTGCCCTTAATTAATATTGACTTTAAAACCGCTCTTTCTCTCTCCCGATCGGTTTAATGTGGAAATAATTACTTCGCTAAGTTGCGGAGTTTTTTTTGAGGGGTGGGAAAAACATTTTTGCGAAATTAATATAAAAACAGGAAAAAAACGTTTCTTCAGTTGCTTTCACAAATATTTAGAAATTTTTAACCTAAATTATGAAATATAGTTATTTATTTATTTCATGGGTTGTTTTTTTTTTAAATATTATGCCCTTGACATTCCACTTCTGCGCTATGGAACTAAATAAATTAAATTACTTTTATTTATTATAGTGATAAATGGTTTTTTCGATTTAAAAATAATATTTAAAATTGAGATTTAATATATGCCTGAGGTGCTATCGTTGGAGACGGTTTATTTGTGTAAATTGCGTTAGTTTTACCTTTTAAATAAAACATTGGTTCCCCCCAAAACCAAAGATTTATCAATAAAATCCAATTCGAAAATATTGCGTTTTCAGGTATGATTTTATAATTTTATTTTAAATGAGATAAATTTTGAATTTCATGTAGATTACGCTACTATATAACTAATTATTTTATAATATACGCTATATTTAAATAAATGATACTCCTGAAAAATATTTAAAAAAACTTAATTTCCTCTAATAGCAAATAAAAAATATTATAACCTTAAAAACTAAAGCAAAACAACAAAACAAAATAAACTTACGCAATTCGAAATAAAAGTATGAGAAGAAAGAAAATAATACGGAAGAACTGAGAGCATAATATCGTCGTCTTCAAAATCGTCCGTCGCGAGTTGCGTAATACGCGTAATCCTGAGAGAACTCGCGTCCGCGTGTGGCGCGCGATAGCGGAAATTTAAATGATCCGAAAACACAATTTCTTTTGGCCCTCCCGCCGCACTATTCGCTTCCTTGGTCAACAAACCCAGCGCGCGAAGAATGCTCCCAAGAAGAGAGAGAAGAGAGAACGAAAGGCGCGTGCGGGTGACCGGTCCGTTTCCAATCTCTCCGTTAGCGAGAGCGAGAGGAGGCGGGCGCCAATGAATTGGCCAGAGCTCAGGCGCGAGTTCGTAACCCCGTCCGTGGCGGCAGCGCGTAGTACGGTAAAGAAGGAAGTATCCTTACCTGGATGATTCTCTCTCCGCGACTCGCAACAACAGAGACGCGAAGTCTTTCCCGGCAACGAAAAAAGGGCCGAGCCGCGGCTTTTGCACGTGGCTCGTCGAACTTTTCTTTGGCGCCAGTTTGCTGACGAACTCCGAAGACGAAAAAACATCGGCATCGCCAACATTTCTTTCCCTTCGCGAGGGGGGGCGCTTCTGGTCCTATACCCCGTTCCAGACCCGCTCTATCTCGCCGATAGCCACGACAGGGTTGCCCGTTGTCTCATTTCGTTTTCCAATTGGGCGGTTTTCTGTGGGCGGTTTTAAAAAATGCATTAATTTTAAAAACATTTCTTATTGTTAAAATTATACGCTAAAGTTTAATTATGTAAAATTTAAACCATTTCGCCTTTTCAGGTTGCGCGGAGCCGCCAACGCGAGAAGATCGTTAGCGGTTGAATTTTCGTCCGCTAAGCAGTCGATTTTAAAATGCAAAGTCCAAAATCCAAGAGCTAAGTGACTGATAACTGAAAAAGCGAATTCAATATATTTTAACAAATTTAAAAATTTTACTTATACTACATACTTTTAATTTATTTATTTCATCTTCGTAATAAGGTGAAATAATTTGCAGCTTATTTCAGTCGTATTGGAAATTGCGCGGTTTATAGAAACTACTTTGAGCGAGTAAATGTTGAAACGTGGTCCGGCATCCCTGTTTCTATCGCGCGTCAATATTAGCCATCCGACACCTTCCGTGGCGCTACAGATTCCGCCTGGCGCTTAGTATAGGCGTCAAAACGCGATGGGGATAATACCATCCATTGAAGTAATACCCCCGCTTTCTACTATCTTTCCTTTGCCTCCCCCTCTTTTCGCGGATCCCCCCCCTCTCGGGAAGATCAGGAGAGAGAGAGAGGGAGGGGGACGGCTCGCGCGGCGGCATCCTTTGATCTTTTTTCCCTTCATCTTTTCGTTCGGCTTGAGAAATATTTTAAAAGTCTCTCAGTTTTCTCGACTCCATTAAAAACCATTCTTTATTTCGTCTCCCCCCCCCCCCTCCGCCCTGTTTTTCTTTCGCGTTATATTTTGGTTACCTTTGTAAACCCCCACCCCTCCCCCCCAACTCGGCTTTCCAGGGATGGAAACAATCAATTGACTTAATTGGTTATAATGAAGGTTAAGAAATAAGAGGTAAGGGGGGGGGGGGGGCAAGCGGGTTGCAAATTAGCTCAAATCGTTAATAATCTTTTATTTTAAATTAACGCCATTTACTTTTCATCTTTTCGCTGATGCGCGGTGGATAAAGAATTTTATAAACCTTTATTTTACCGTTTCCTAATAATTTAAATTTAAAATTTATTTTATTTTAGTGATTCTTAATCAGCTAGTTTCGATCGTCACACTGATATACTTAGAGATATAAAACAGGGTTCGTACACGACCTGGAAAACCTGGAAAACTCAGTAAATTTTAAAATGGTCCAAAAAAGTAAGGGAATTTTAAAATGACCCCAAAAAAGTAAGGGAATTTTAAAATGGTCCAAAATAGTAAGGGAATTTTAAAATGGTCCAAAAAAGTAAGGAAATTTTAAAATGGTCCAAAAAAGTAAAGGAATTTTAAAATGGTCCAAAAAAGTAAGGGAATTTTAAATGGTCCAAAAAAACCAGGCAAAGAAATTTTAGAAAGATGTATTAAAACTACATAATCAATATTTTTCAAGATTTTAACTCAAAACATTCATTTATTCAACAAAAATGGTCAGGGAAAACCTGAAAATGTCAGGGAATTATTTTCGGGAAATTTTGTACGAACCCTGTAAAAGTACAAACAATTTCGGTATTTTGGAAGTGTGATTATATTTTACCTCAAATTGTTACTTTTCGCGAAACAAATTTTAAGAAGAGCTGCCAACTTCTATTTATCTGCCAAATAAGAAGTCACGTGCTAAAATATAAGTATTGTTTTTATTAATTATTTAATACTCTTATATTAATTAGAAAATTATTAAGGCTACTTGTGCATAAATAATAAATAAAAACTTTTTAAAAGCAACGGTATTTTTTGTAAACCTGATGATGGCCTAACTCAATGTTCGTCGAGAAAAATACACCATTTAGGCCTAACCAAGCTGAAACTATAGTCGGTCTCCAATTTTTAAAATTTTATTTTGCACAATAAATACCGTTGGTTTTAAAAAGTTTTTATTTATTTACTCTTAAATTATATTGGAAAATTTGCATAATTATATGTTTACGCAATTATTCAACGGCGCTTGCTCGGTTTATTTGTAGTAATTTTCACTTTGATCATATAATATATATTTATGTATATATTATGTATAAAAATTTATATATATTTACAGGGTTCGTACAGAACCTGGATATCATGGAAAACCTGCATAATTAAGTCAGGGATAAATCAGGGATTTAAATAATTTCGTAGAAAGTCAGGGATTTTAGTTAGTCAACGAAACCACACATTAACAAAGAATTTTTGACCTAAACTAATAAAAACAAATGTCCAAAAATATAACCAAAAAAGTCAATAATATTGGCAAAAATTGGTCAGGGATAACCTGGAAAAGTCAGGGATTTTAGATCAGAAATTTTCATACGAACCCTGATTTACATATAAAAATTTATATATTTATGTATATATTATTTATAAAAAATTATATATATTTATGTATATATTACATATAAATATGTATATATATTTGTTTATATTATGTATAAAAATTTATATATTTATGTATATATTATATATAAAAATTTATATATTTATGTATATATATAAAAATTTATATATTTATGTATATATATAAAAATTTATATATTTATGTATATATATAAAAATTTATATATTTATGTATATATATAAAAATTTATATATTTATGTATTTATATATAAAAATTTATATATTTATGTATTTATATATAATATTTATTTTTATTTTGTAAGAATTAAATTCCCTCCCTTTAGACCAATGTTTTTCAACCTGTGTACCACGGAACCCTGGGGTTCCGCGAGATGGCTCCAGGGGTTCCGTGGAAACATTGAAAAAAAAAATATTAAAAGTTTAAAAACCTAAATAACAAATTTCTAATCTAGCTAATCTAGTCTATTCTACTTCATATTTGTGTTGTTTTGATTATTAAATTGATAATTCTGCATTTTGTTTATAAATAATTATAATATATTTCTTTATATTTAAAAAAATATCATTTAATTGAAATTTGGGCGTTTAGGCTTTCAAAAATTGATTTTCCAAACGCGGGGAGCTTTGCAGCCTTTGCCCACCTACCCCTGCAAAAATATTTCATTCCTAAAATTTCAGGGGTTCCGCGATTTCAATTCTGATAGCGAATGGTTCCGCGCAAAATAAAGGTTGAAAACCACTGCTTTAAACGAACATCACTTTGGATTTTTTCGAAAAAGAAAATCGGATATTTATTGCCGAGATAGTAGTATTGCCTCTACAATAGCGCTAGAGCTTGAAGCCCTATTTAGGACTTTTTTTCTCCTTCCAGAATACCTATCCATTTCTCTCGTTCTTTGGTCCGTAGCGATTTTGAGGGGGGTAATCGGAGAGGGAGAGAGAGAGAGGGGGGAAAACGGTCGGCGAGATCAAAGAAATCGCGGCTCGTGTTTACATAATAGTGTCTCCGACGACGTATAAGTTATAGGTCCGTGACAGGTTTCTGGGGATGCGTGTTTTACAGGGAATCTTCAGGTGTTTTTCAGTGTAGGCCGGAGCTCGGAATCGACGGCGGATGGGCTCTCTCCCTTTCACGCGCCGCGCGTCACTATATCATAAATCCCCCGATGCACCGGAGGAACAGGAGCTAATAAAGAGAGCGCTTTTGCTGCTATAAATAAAAGCCTCTCGCCCCCTCCCCCACTCGCTCGTCATCATTGGCGAAGTGTTATTAGTTTCTTAATGACGGCCCTGGGGTGCCCGAGACCGAACCCTCTTCCGTTTTAGCTTAGCAGTAGAAATCCTACCGAGATTAAGGAGGTTCTTAGGAAGTTGAATATTTTTTTGGGATAATGTTGCGAGGAGACTAAAGGATTTCGAGTATTTACAATATAAGTTTCTGAACAAGACATCTCTCTCCTTACGTCAAGCGAGAGGAAAAAATCTTTAAAATCGACTAATTTCAAATTATTATTCAAATGACTCAAAATAACATCCAAATTCTAATTTTTTATTTTTCATTTTGCTCCGTAATTCTTTCTCAATTTTTATTTTCAAGTTCAAATTATTATTCAAATGATACGAAATAACATCCAAATTAAAATTTTGCATTTTTATTCTCCTCCGTAATTCTTTCTCCATTTGGTTTTCAAATTCAAATTATGATTCAAACGACACGAAATTACATCCAAATTCAAATTTTACATTTTATTTTCATCCGTAATTCTTTCTCCATTTTTTTTTCAAATTCAAATGACACGAAATAACATCCAAATTCAAATTTTGCATTTTTATTCTCCTCCGTAATTCTTTCTAAATTTTGAAAAATTTGCTCCTTCTAATTATTTCTAATTTCTTACATTATTCACGTTTTCCCTTTTTGTGACTACCTATTGAAATTTCTCCAATTTCTTGGTTTTCTTTAAATAGTAGTATCTAAATTACGCTTGCCACCCTGATACTAATTGAAAATCTCATCGCGCGTTAAGTTTAAAACGTAAAAATAAGGTCATATTCCAATTTCCTCGTTCAAAACAATTTGTATTTTGCGCAATTTCTTCGTACGATTTCATATTCTTAATACGTAATTTCGTTTAAGGTTGTTTCGTTCGTAACTGGCGTACGATTCGCGATCGAAAAAAGCGCCGTTAAAAATCTCTCATTTTGTAATTTCCGCATCATGCGAGCGAGGAGGGATTCCTCTTTCCGGGAGCATGTTCGACCCTTCGAAGCGCGGCGCGTGTTCGTCCTACGCTTCTCGAATGCCTAATTAGGCGACTGCGAGAATTCCCGCGCCGGATTGACCAGGCGTCGAAGATGAATGCGTGGACCTCTTTCGGTCTTTCGTACCTGATTTTCGCCAAAACTCCCCTCTGCTTCGGGCGATCGCTTTTCCAGCGGCGTAGCGACAAAGGCTTTGGTCCCATTCGACCGAAATCCCATTCGTTCGAAAACGATTTAACATTGAGTCCCAATCGATCGAAAATACCCCAATTGTGCGGTTTACAGCCCAATTTTGCACATTTATATTATTTTTTTATAGTACATCAAATTTTGTTTTTATGAGACGTTTTTTAAATAGGTTTACTTCTTATATAAATAAGTGTTGATAGTCTTATTGGAGCCAGTTAGCTAAAATGGAGAAAATAGCTCACAAAGGAGGGTTCGAATGAAGAAGTCGCGTTAGCCTTACTCGACGCAATTGCTACAAATTTAACCATTCACATTAAAAAATGAAATTGTTCGAATTATTGTATTCTTGATATAAATAACAAGTTGGCAAGCCAAAATATACCTCTCCTCGGAAGAATTGTCCCTAGTGGTATTAATTTCGAGATAACCCTTAAAGATATATCTCCGCAATTTGGAGTTATTTGTTAAAAATGTTATCCCAGTTCTATCCCGCCCGGTGTAAAATTTTAATTATAATTAAAATAATTGAGACGAAACGACCAATTTTAATTTATTCAGAATATCATAAGTTAAGCAGTTACAACAGTGAGTTAGACGTACTATACCAATGCACAATTGAATTAAACCCTTTTTACAGTACAAGTTTGTCAGTTAAATATAATACAAAGCAAATTTTAATGAAAGAAATATCTACAGAGGGTATTATAACGACCGTTCGCTTTTTGGTTTATAATTTTAACGGAATCGGGCCGATTTTAATTAAACGATAGTTTATCGAAATTTTGTTAAAAGAATATTCCCTAAGGCCGCGGGATAAATTTACGAGAATAATTTCCCGTCGCCGTTATATCGAAAATTTATTTGATTCGGGATTGCCAGAACTGTAATGTTGTGGGCTAGTGATTAGAAAATAAATGTTTATTTTTATTCAGAACAGTTTATGGAACGTTCTAGATTTAACTTTCATCAATGACACAACAATATATATCCCTTCTACGTAATTGTACAGAACTGGTACTCAAGTGTCTAAGACTAGATTTGTCTTAGTTCATCGTGATTGAAACATAAACCAAAACACACTTACACTTAAGTAAATATCATAAATTATACTGAGTAATTTTAACTAAATTCAAACTACCTAACTATAAACTCTGGCTTAATTAACAGCTGAGAGCTGTTCGCTACTAATTACTTCCAATCTACTTAATTACCCTCACAGGTTGAATTGATAATTTCAAGGGTATAATTAGGTTATTCCAATTCAAAAATAATAACAATCAATTTTATCTTACAGCTGACTTGAGTTAGTTCACAATTACTTAAACACTTTCAGTTTTAGACACGCACTGTTCTTACACTGAAGTCCATTCACTCACGTTCCAAACGCGAAACACAATTTAACTCTTTTCTTGACCGAAGACCGAATATACTAATTAAAACCGCAAAGTTACCTCATAACGTTTGACCGACACCAGGACCCCGTCCTGAAGTAGTTCGTCTGACAGCCAAGAACTAAGAAAGACTAAATCTTCTATATTGACGGAAACGGCCTTATATAACTGTTATTTTGTGTTTTTTTTCTAACGTCGAGATTTGACTAAAGTTCGAAAAATTGAAGAGATTATATTTTTTACCCGGTTTGATTGATAGTTCTCCACACGGTGGCGCTATATTATTACTTTGATATAGTTTCCGCGGAAGTTTTGAATAATTATCCTTTTTCTAAGCGATATTAAAAGGTAACAATGAACTACTTTTTGTGTTTTAACGAAATTTTTTAAGAATTTAACAAAAATTTAAAACAAAACAAAAAACTGTACCAAAGAATAAACAAACAAAGTTCAATAAACAATATATACAGATATTGTATTAATCCATTTAGTAAAAAAACCCGCCTTATCATAATTGTTCCTTTACTTTAATATTTTCCCTAAGGAAGTCAATGACTCGGCGGTGAACTATCCGCATTGTTTCAACGCGACCCGAGTTCAATTCCTGATCACGATCAAATTTTACATTAAAATACTAAAATATTTAATTAAATATAAGATTAATATAATCTATAAATATTTAATTAAATATAAGATTAATATAATCTATAAATATTTAATTAAATATAAGATTAATATAATCTATAAATATTTAATTAAATATAAGATTAATATAATTTATAAATATTTAATTAAATATAAGATTAATATAATTTATAAATATTTAATTAAATATAAGATTAATATAATTTATAAATATTTAATTAAATATAAGATTAATTTAATTTATAAATATTTAATTAAATATAAGATTAATTTAATTTATAAATATTTAATTAAATATAAGATTAATTTAATTTATAAATATTTAAAATGATGTCGAATAAATTATAGTACCTAACGTTATAACTTTGTAAAGGACATTCGCCAAAGCTGTTTTTTAGAAAAACACCGTAAATTAACAAGCGTTGGTGGCTGAGTGGTTAGAGTACATCTCTTGCACGAGGCAAACCCGGGTCCGATTCCCGGCCGCCGCCAAAAAATCGCAAATTGATTCTAAGACGAATACCGTGTACAACTGGTAGAAACCCTGCCATTGGACGTTGAGAGGTAGCATTGCACTCGGTCCGTCCCAAAGTCATTAAGAAGAAGTTGGAGAGAAAACGCCCATATAAACACAACTGACTCAACATGCACAACCATCAGAACACAAACACAACAAATTCAACACTCACAACCTACGCATAAACATTACAAAAACGTAATACACCAAACCGTCACGACGGTGAGCGAAAAAACACCATCCAAACTAAACCGCAAATGAATCCGTTAACGCTCACCGTCACACGGTGGTTTTGCCAACCCTTCGAGAAACTGCGAACGCAGTGATTACACTTTGCATGACAGACAGACCCACAGACCCACAGACAGACACGGTGGTTGTATAACCCCTCCTAGGGGACTGTGTCCCCTCGGAGAGGTAAAAACTGTGCTGTGGTAACCGTGTTAATTTTCCGGAAAAATTAATTGCGGAAAATTTTCCGAAATTAAAAATTTAAACATTTATTTTTCATGGTTATTATTCTAGACTAGTCTAGCTGTTTAATTTTACTTTTGGATTCGACAAAATAGGGCGAAAATGCCGCGAAATTTAAATTTGTGAACCATATTAGACTAATCATGGAATGAAAACCTTTGTTTTTCTTTTCTTCAGAAAAATACGGAAACTTTTCCAGAAAAAGGCCTCGTTAATTTTCCGACTTACAACTCTAAATTATTCATTCTGATTATAAAATCGAATAACGCGGGCTTAGCAATGTTTATCTGCATTCGTCTTAGATTAAAGTTTAATCTACCGCGTTTAATCATTAAATCGAGGCTTAAGACTGGACAAGATTCACCGCGTTAAAATTTTCACCTACTTTAAAGATGCATTGTGAACAAACCAATGGATGAAAAGTTATGAAACTAGCTTTTAAATAAACCTTGAAACTTATATCAAGTCATATTTAAAATTCGCGAAATGTGTTAATATCGTTCCGAATTACAACCTACTTTCTAAAATCTCATTTTGCTTTTTAATACGGGGGCTGACAACGCAAACTTTACCTAGACTAGCAGCTGTTCGATTATCTACATGACACGTTAAAAATATTATTTTTGAATGTTATAAAGCTATAAACGATTTTTCAAGACGATTTCATATTACATTTAAGTTCATATAAACGGGAAAAATTGTCAGTGTAATATTTCTTATATCATTTACTAGGTTAATTAACGTTTAATTATCGCCAACTTTACATTAATTTCAATAGGGCGGGGAAAAAACTTTTAACCAAGTTTCGCGCGACCTCGCCACGATAGGCGCTGCGTGTCATTTTCTTTTGAAACCGACAAAGCCTATAGCATCTATTACCTCGTTTACTAAATTTAGGTCGTGAAAATTTTAATTTTTTCAACTGCTTCTCAGTTTACCAATTTGGCCAAATATTTTACTTAGGGGTGAAGAGTCATTCGCCAAAACGATCAACATGCAGGGCTGGAAAGAACCTGTCAGACTGGCTTAAGCCAGTTAAAACAACTTTTTTTTATTAAAAACATATTGAGAAACGAATTAGAAATATTTAAAATTTAAAATACTATTTATTTCAAATAAAAAATGCAGAATATAATATTCTGCATTTTTATTCCAAAACCACACTAAAACTTAACCTTCACTTTTTGTCGTCTGCTACGTCGTCTTACGAAGTAATGAGGGCTAGATATAAGCAATTAGGGTATCTTAAAATTAATTTTTCACGTGACAATACACCGCCATGTTCGGGTATAAAAGCAGGTAATTAAGCCTGCGATACCTCACAATGTAAAGGTACTGTCACGCGCAAAAACGTAATTTTGAAATCGCCGAATCGGTCAATTTGAGCATTTTCGAAGTAATGAGGGCTAGATATAAAAAATTTAAGCATTTTTTTATTAGTGGTTTAAACCGAATTTTTTTATTTAAAAAAAGCCATTTTTTTCAACCCTGAAAACGGAAGCCAAGGTACCACCGACTTAGGGTATTTCATCCATTTAAAATCGCTCTTAAGTTGCATCGTGTTTAGTTTCAACGTTGTTCTCATCATCTCTAAAGAGTGTCACGCCTTTTACGTCATCACACCCCGAGCGTATTTCTCTAGTAAATCTCGAACTCTCGGACTGATGGACGATATGTAGATCGTGTAGGAGGTGTCGGAAGGCCATTGCGTAAAGCAGAGGCCATCGATGAACTGATTTCAACGACGTCTTCGATACGCGGGGCTATATTCGGGGCCTTCAACTGCTGAAATAATGGCCATGCTGGAAAATGGGGAGGATGGGGTCACGACCAAAAATATGCCGAGTGAAACCGCGGCTTGTTTGCCAGAAAAATGACCCGCGGCTCCCTTTGAAGTTCGATAGCTAAGTCCCATCCCCCCTTTTCCCCGCCTCTCGCTGCCAAGGAAAATGATACCCCCCTCCCATCCATTCCCGTCGATGGACCCAACTGAAGAATGTTTTTCCACCTCCCGAAAAGTACTCTGTGACATCATGAACTGCGGGTGTTGTGTCAGAGCCTCGGAAGATGCGCGGAAGGCCACTCTCTCCCTCGTTCCGATTCCAGCCGTAATGCGTTTCCTAAATCTTCTTTTTTTCCGCGCTTTCTGACAAGAAAAAAAAAAGAGAAATTATAGCCGACGCTTTTTTCCTTTCCTTCGGAGGAGACGAAATCCGAGCGCACCAACACCTGTTACGTCGAACTCGCTCCTAGAAGAAAAAGACCCGCTCCTCTTTTCTTGATCAGATTGATTTACGTCGCGAGAAGGTGTAATGCCCAAATATTAATTTTTGGAGTATATTGCTCTTTCGTTAAGTTTTCTTAGTAACAATTATCCCACTCACGCTTCTCCTCCCTTAAGTTTCGTTTAAAATATCTTTCCTGAGTTTGAATGCTGGCCGTTCTTTCTGACGATTGTTATATTCTCAATTGGCCTCCGCGAAGGTGCCCCCGGGCACTGTAGCAGAGTCGTCCTTTGTTATAAGCCACCCGTTCCCAAATGTTAGTCCCATAAAGTTCCGTATCTTCTTTATTCATTTTGAACTCATATTCCAAGAATTGAGAATTTCCATAAAACCAGTAATGTGTAAATTAAAGCATCGGTATCGAGGCTTTCATGTTAGAAAGTATTTTTGTTATATTGCTTTTAGATATTGAATGTGTCAAAGTTAAAGATGTTATTTATGGTCTCTGACCTTGGATCTTGCGCGTAGTGTGCGGGACTTGACGACAACCTGTAATGTGTAAAATGTGGCATCGGAATCGATGCTTTCGTGTTAAAAAGTATTTTTGTTATATTGCTTTTAAAAATTGAATGTGTCAAAGTTAAAGATATTATTTATGGTCTCTGACCTTGGATCTTGCGCGTGGGGTGCGGGACTGAACAAGTTCCAGTGAAAGTGTCCTGACCTCTGACCCTGGGGGTCATCAAGACTCAGTGCCCCTTGGTCACTAAAACTTAGTACATCCCACCTCGGTCTATTGGGCGATTTAAATATGGACGCCAATAGGTTATTGGTTCCAAGTGACGCTATTATCCGACCCGGATGAAATAGGTCACATGCCCCTGTGGTTAAAACCAGAAGACAGTGGTATTTGGGCCATCTTCTCTCAGAGGTCTCGGCCCTAGTGAGACTGAGCTTTCAGCTCGGGTGGTCAAAGCAAAGAAGAAGTCTCCGGTTCGCGATAACGTGATCCCACGAACATCGCCCCAGGATGACAACTTCGTTGGACTTTGCTTAATCACTTAAGTATCAGTTTAATATCTTAACATATAAAGGCGATTCGTCGCTACTTCTACACTAACCACCAAATATGGTGAACAGTGCGTGAAGAATTTTATTCAAATGGTACTAAGGTACTAGAAACTTTCAATGGCCTTTGGGCGTAGAACATTGTCATGTAAATAAAGTAATTGACCCTTCTGGTCATCTTTCTAAGAAAAGGATTAATTTGTTGTAATGATTTATAATAAAAAGTACTGCTACTTCATGGAATTTAAAAAATGATTTTATTAAAATAAAATGATCGGGATCTTTCGGACCGTAGAATATTGTAGCAGCTGACGAAGGACTACGGTCCGAAAGCTCCCGATCATTTTATTTTAATAAAATCATTTTTTAAATTCCATGAAGTAGCAGTACTTTTTATTATAAATCATTACAACAAATTGAAATAGAACCATGGAACAAAATTTTAAAATTCAAGAAAAGGATTAATTACCTTTTCAATAAGCCTCTGGCATTAAACCTTTGGTTTATATTTGAAATAGATCTCCGGTCTCACTTTTAATTTAGTGTTTGATAATTTTATTAAGGAATTTGCGCCATTTCTTGTGTTGTATAAAATTACAGTTATATTCTTGAAATCAATATTAAACTTATCCACATGTGGCAATTCTCAATGAGTAAATAGTTCATTACCTTAGAATTTAAGCCGAAACACATCCCTAAACATTAATGAGCCAATTATCGGTATATATCTCGCTAACCCCAATAGTGACAGTTACGCGAGTGTCCGGGACAAAAATTATTTGTTAATGGGATCTGTGCAAATTTATATTGATTATCCTCCTCTTATTTCAACGCGTAGAAAACCCTGCTAAAAAAGGGCTTCGCGAGAAAATTGCGCCGGAGTTTAGTGACGGGGTAAGGGGGCAGTCTATTCTATTATTTAAATGACGTCACTTCAAAGTTACCAATAGCGATTTAGCGTAAACGTCTTCTCACCGGACTCTCGCGTTTGGCTCTAGGGACCGTACTGGAATTTTTATATCAATTACTTGTAAGACGCCAGAGTCACGAGCGATTCCCTCCATTACCTTCGAAGCGATGGTCTAAAATCATCGCGGTACCGTAGCCCCGGGTCGATTAAAACTCCTGACTACGCCACTGGATCAGTATGTGTGCCCGATGGCAAGTGGGAACTGTGGCCGAGGGGCTAACCACTCTTAGAAAGTCTGTACACCGGATTACACTTAGATTAGCACTGCCAAAGACAGGGACTTCAAAGATTACGCGTAATCCCATTAGTACAGTCAAAGGTACGGCTCTGTACACCGATTACGCGGAGTGATCAGCCCCTCGACTGTGGCCCATCGTAGATATTAGACATTATTCAAACTAAATAATAGCGTATTACTTCTGGGTGGACCCCTTGGTCTAATGGCAACTAATATTTTTGCTCACAGTCCGCTACTGTGTTTGAACGGGGTCGGCGCTCGTAATTAGTTACCTTAGTTTACTTTAGCAGCGAGGTAGGAAACTCGTTTGAAATGGTCCATTGATCGGCCAACAATCTCGTAGCGTTGACGACGTCTAAAACAAGATGGCGGCGTCCAGTGTTAATCGAAGGCGAGTGCCTCTGCGGAGATGCATTGTCTTTTTTTCTCAGGATTCTTAACGATAAGGCGCTGAAGAGTACTTGTATCTCTTCTCGCACATTCTCGAGAACTTAAGTAGAATGTGAATAAGTTTGGGAGTGTATTGTATCTTGGGCGATGCGACGAGGAGGCTTCGGAGGAGAGTTGATAGAAAGCCAAACCAGAATGGATAAGGAATCTCTTTTCAATTTTTCATTCCGCTGCCTGCACGCTTCTAATGTTAGCTTCACCCGACGTTGTTCTTACGTTAATTACACAATTAAAAGTATCTCGCGCCCGAAAGGCCATTGCTTCCGACGAAAACTCCGCGTATATTTAAATAGATTATGTAGGGGTTTCGAACTGAGTTAAAGCTGCCACAGTATGAACTGGTCCTTTTAAAAAAACCTTCGATAAATAAATATTAATTGTAGGCATCTCAGTTACAGAAAATATCTGAAAATATAGGCTTACGAAATTATTTCTCGGAATATTTCGTTTAAATATTGGATTCATAAAATTTGACAAGAAAACACTCATTTGATAGCTTCTATATTAAATAGTTCAAAGTCGGATAGAGTTACGTAACGTTACGGGGACACCCCCAAACTAATCGACTTAATTTAATTGAGATTTACTTTTTGTGACCTCGAAAAACTATAGCAACCGTATCTAAGGAAATAGGTAAACACGAGAAAAATTAACTTACACTATTTAGATCTAGAATTGCTTCGAAAATATTTTAAATAATATTTAGAAAAATCATAGGTATACTCTGCTAACTCTGAACTGGAAAAGATGGATTTGCGATGGACGCTGAAAGTACTGGTTGATTAATAATTTTAACTTTTAAGTTAGCCATTTCCATCGTAGGCTGAATATAACTATCAGTGGCTTGCTCTTTCTTAGCCATTCCAAATTACCCAACGTAGCTAGAGTTATACCCAAGGTTTGTTCGTCGTTAGCCAACCGAAGAGCCTTTTTGAAAATTTAATTTTTTTCAAGTTTGATAGATTTTGATGGGAGAGTTAATTTAGTATGTTCCTAATACCATATGTAACATAATTACTCATAAGTATGCTACTAGCTCTATTTCTTCACTAACAGTTTGTTTCACAGATATTGCGTCATCTTAATATTTGACGTCATATTTGACGTCATATTTGATGTCATATTTGATGTCATATTTGATATCATCGTATCTCAAATGTCGATTATGCCGTCGCAGAATTGGCTCTACGTCTGATAAAACGACGGCCATTATTTTAGTAACCAAACCGGTTTGAACAACCAAGGCTTAGGAGCTAAAATTAACTACACTGTAGTGTCAAGTTCTGTTAATGTAATTAATTTGCAAATTAATGAAGTTCTCGGAGACTCACGTTCTAAAATGAATTTGCATTGTCAAATAAAAGAAGAAGGTTTATTGGAAAAAATAGTTGAAATTCAGGTTTAGCTTTTCTGGCGCAGATTCTTTTGAGCCTAGGCCTAATTCTTCTAGGCTTGTTATGGGTTTTAATAACGCTGGTGGAATATCCCACTTCGACGAATTGTTCCATTTTCGGAAAGCGATCACTTATTGGTCATTTCCCCCAACCTTTATTTTTCTAAACTACTCATTATTTAGCTTCATCCGCACAAACCGAGCGAGTTTATAAATTTCAATAAAGCTACATTGGGCTGACTAAAATTCCGACGCAAAAAATTCCTTCTCAATTTAGAGGTTTTCCATTGGCTTAAATACATTTTTTAGTAGCCAAAAGTTAGACTCCCAAAATTACTAGGATGAATTAAAAGGCTAAAATCTAACGTAGTCCTCCTTTATACTGGTTCGTGATGAAACAAACCGTTAGTGAAGATTTTTGAATGGAATAAATGAGTAATTATGTTACATATGCTAATACAGTTAAGAATTGACTTCGCCGAAGTAAATTTTATTTAGGGAGTACGTCAAGAATACGCGTAGTACGCCAAGAGTAAGTCGATTGCGTATAAAGTAATGGCAGTGCTACGTCACACGACGTCACCCATGCTTTTTCCTATTCATAAAAAATTCACGCCCACAATGGCGGCCATGGCCAAAGCTACGGAGTGCTATTACTCTAAAGTAAGCGAACAGTACGCGAAATTACGCGGAAAACGTATAGAGATTAATCGAAGGATACTTAGAGATTACGTGGAGTACGTAGATTAGCTTAGCCGAGTACTAGATATTACGCGAATAGTACGCGAAGTCAGGGTCGTAGGAAAGTTTTTGAGTTTGGGGGGTACATTGCGAGCCTCACATGCCTCCACAATATATGATATTATAACAGTGGACAAAAATTTGGAAATTTTACTTCAATTTGACCAAAAATTGAAAGTTGAATTTGAATTCGCTAGGGCCCCAAGATTCTGGAGGGCCCCATTTTTCAAATTGTGAAATGCAAAAGAAATTTTAATAAAAAAAAATATATTTAACATTGCTTGAAAGTCCTAAACGTCGTATTTAGTCGCGTCTATAGACAGGGTAAATCTAAAACGAATAAAGACTTTTGGTTGTTAGTATTTTTAAATTCAGAATAAGCTCTTTCTTTAGTAACCTTTAGTAGGACAAGTGAAACTATTTGAGCCGATAGTGGTAGATTAGAGCGACGATGGACTGGAGGCTAGAAACTTGGGTGGAGTTACAGGGGATCGCCCATTGCTTTGCCCAGGGGCCTCCAATTAGGTAAAGACGGCCCTGTAAACGCCTCGCGAAAAACACTTCATGAATGAATGAGTGAATGAATGAATGAATGATTATTTTAATTACCTTCCAAAAATACAATGGTCCCTTTTAAAACAGGGAGGAGATCATATGACTCGCAGGTGCAGAGTAGATTAAAATTTATTAAATTTTAAAATACAGAATAATGAGAATATACAGGGTTTTTCAAAAGAGAATGCAAAAATTTGAAGGAGTTGTAGGGGGTGAGTTGAGAAGTATGCCTGTTCTTTTCCCATTTTCCTACGATGAGTTAAAAGAGCGCCAGAGAGCTTCAAAGTGTGGCCTACTAGCCCCTGGAAGTGAGCTGCAACTAGCGCCACACCAAGCGGCAGGGAAACGCGAATATAAGCTAGGTTTGGGTTCGTGTGATAGGTAAAAATGGACTTTTTAACAAATCGAGGTAACCAGCGTAAAAAAGGTAACTTAAACAGTATTTAAAGTCCCTGCTGCTTGGTTTGCGCTCGTTGCAGCCTACTTCCAGGGGCTAGTAGGCCACACTTTGAAGCTCTCTGGCGCTCTTTTAACCCATCGCAGGAAAATGGGGAAAAAACTGGTATACTTCTCAACTCACCTACTACAACTCCTAAAATTTTTTACATAACCTTTTGAAACACCCTATATATTATAACCAAAAATGAATAAAAAAAATATGGATTTAATTTATGTAGTATTTATCTACTGTGAGCTTTTCCCACAGATGGCGCCTAGTGTAGGGAGCTGTTGGCTCGATCTCGTGGCATGCAGGGCTTGCCACCACCCTCCTACGCATTGTAACCCGGCCACCTGTATTAATGGCTTCAAAAGTCGCTTGACGACTTAGGCCTAAGGTGGTGCCTTGGGTATTAGCCTAGCTGATTATATTATTATTATTATTATATAGAGAAAAAAAGGTGTAATCCTGGACCAAGAATGTAAGGGGATTCACTGTTCCCGATATTTTGACACGGTAGACGTGGCCTAAATCGGAAGGCTTACTGAGGTATACCAGCCGCGAAAATGGGGAAAAAACTGGTATACTTCTCAACTCACCCCCTACAACTCCTAAAAAAATTTGCAAAACCTTTTGAAACACAAATATTTACAAAATAAATTAATTATTAATTAATTAACGCAGGTTTGCCAAATTTGTAAGTTTTTTGTTCTAAAAGGTATTCGAGGTAAAGCTTCCGACCAGGGGCACTTAATAAAGCTATTTAAATCCCCGTCTCTTTGTCGCTTAAAATGGAGAAGGGGGGGGGGGGCTTTGAGAGAGACAACGGTTTGTCACGCCTCTATCGTAACGCGCAATCTGGCGAACAAGGAGAAAGGTTTATTTAATAAAATCTCGCTATATGATAAGAGGCTGAAGAGATTTTCGAAATTGGCGCGTCGAGAACAAAGAGGGCCGCCGCCTGAAAAGCGACACTTGGGTTCGGCGTCCACTTGCCTTCGACATCGGTGTCGTCAAGGGTAAAAAATTAAAAACGAGGCCTTGATACCCTTCGGATAAACGCCGTTCTCTATATAATCGCTGTAAACGTAATAAAAATTCGCTCAAGTTTTATTTGTCTGGGGCTAAATATCTTGACCGCGCCACGAATACGAACCGAAACCCAAAGGCGTTGCCACTTAAGCGAAAGAGGGGGGGGGGGATGGCGCCACGGAAATTCCCTTTTGTTGAACCCCAAAAGTTCAAAGTATATATCAGTATTAGTGGAGCGAGTCTGCCCCCCGCCCTCCCCACCCGAGATATCAAACAAAGCGAGCCGACGGATTGGACCTAGCCACAGCAACCCCTTCCATACCCCCCACCTCTCAAATCTTGGTAAATACGTAAAAAAGATGGACCCTTAAAAATGTACCAAAGGCACCGACGATTTCGTGTTCAATGGAATTCTATTTAATCCTTATTTGGCTGTGATTAAGAATAAGGATTTTCCCGATGGGCTAATCACATACTTTCAATATGTACACCGATTACACTCGTATGAGATAAACAGGGCTCGTATACATGATCTGGAAAAGCTGGAAAAAAAAGTCGGGGAAATTGAAAATGTTTCCAAAAAGTCAAGGAAATTGAAAATGCTTCCAAAACGTCAGGGAGTTTGAAAATAACCCCAATAAACCAGGAAAATAAATTTTTGAAAGATGTATTAAATATGCAAGTGAAATATTTGGCAAGATTTTACCTCAAACCATTCATTTATTCAAAAAAAATGGTCAGGGAAATTTTTTTTAAATTGGTCAAGGAAAACCCTCAGTGCCGTATTTACCCATGGCAGGGCCCCTAGGCTTCGAGTTTCTTTGAGCCCCTCCACCTGCCCCTAGTGGTACATAAATAATAATAATAAAGGCACCACCCTAAGCCCAAATCACGTAGGGACTTTTATTGCTTTTAATTCTATACGAAGAAATTTTATAATTGAAGTTTTTCATACTCATAAACCAAGTTCGTAGGCCCTGGGCCGGGTTAAATTGCATAGGGCACAGGCCCTACAAGAGGGGGCAGGGGACCGGTACAAATTACCGGGGCCCGAGCTGCTAGGGGGCCCGTGTGCGTGTTGTCTAAGGGCCTATGCATCCTAGGGGCCCGGGTATCGATAAGAGAGTTATGATTCTCTTGAGTTTCGTCCCCAAATCGCATCTTTGAATGTGATTGTCTTAATCCGGATTCAAGCTGTGATAAAAAGGAATATTACACTAAGTCTGAATTGAACTTTGTATTATTATATTACAATTAAAAAAAATTATATATACACTTTGTCAATGGTCTGGGGACCGCGCCCGCTCTCAACGGCCTGATAGGGCATCCTGTGACGACCATTTTTGAGGCACATGTTAGATTAGGGGAACAAGGTAGATTAAAATAACTTTTAGTTAAATCGTAAATATATTTATTCAAATTCTTTCTCTTTCAAATGATCCCCATGTGTATCCGTTTCCCGCGTTCCCTCTCCATTCTTTTGACGTTGGCCGTCAAAGGTTTGGGTAGGACTGTGTGAACCAGCTGTTCTTAGCCGAGCCCCTTTTACTTTGTAATGGCTATGTACCGAAGGCCCATTGTCGCCTTGGGGTCCATGGTGGTTTATGGCCAAAAGCTACCGTACCGCCTCCTACTCGCGAACCCCAATAGTGACGTTATACGAGTATCCCCAGATCCAAACCCATTGTAGCCCGGTCAACAGAGTTGCCAGATGTACGATCCGGGTTGTAATTGTACGATAATTGAACCCGCGGTACGATATACGATCCGAAGGCTGGATCGTACGGCCAAAATACGATCTTACGAGAAAATACGATCCAAAGTACGATCCGTGTAAAAACTGTTTTCTTTGACCGGACACCTTTATTAATCATTAAATATTGTATCTTTAGCAATACAATCTTCCAATACCCGCTCTTGCGGTTTGCTGGGGGCGTGGTAATTGTCGCCACGAAACGGAAAAATTAACAAAATATTTTCTCACGTGTTTTTTTTCGTACATAAAAGTGAGCTAAATTATACGTCATAATAGGTTTAACAAACTGTTTTTTTTTATCTTTAAATATCTTTTGGGCTTAAGGGATTTGTTTTCAGCCGTACGATCCTTCTTAATCTAGTACGATCCAAATCGAAACTCGGTACGATAATCCAGCGCTTGGAACCTGGCAACCCTGCCGGTCAAAAGCTGTCCTTCCGGCTAGGAGCAGCGGGTGAGCCGAGTTTTGGTCAAGTGGGAAAGAATTGTCTACAATCCACGTGCTCGTTGTGGTGGGCTCCTATTCTTCAGCCTAGTCAGCCTTATCGACAATGCGGCACTGCAAACCTTGATCAAGTACAACCTTAGATCAGCGGTTCCCAAATGGTGTTCCGCGGAACCCTAGGGTTCCGAGAATTCGCAGCGCGGCCATCTTTGTTTGTATCAAGAGTCTTTTAAGATAAGTAAAAAAATTAGTTGGGGTTCCACCAGAATTAGGTGGATAATTTAGGGTTCCATAGCAAAATAAATTTGGGAACCGCTGCCTTAGATAATGCTAAATGTGTAATCGATTACGTAATTACTTTAGAACTAACTACTTTTAAATTACTGATCAGCCAGTCCTCGGTATTTCTCGCCTTAATATTTGCAATATTGTGACGTTCTAAACGCCATTTGAGAATGTTGCGTATTCCCACGTATACCGGTTCGTGGTAAATTTCCAGCTTTTGGGAAGAGATGTCAAGAAAGCGAATCCTTCCGAGGCACGCGTAATAGTTTCCTATATTTTCTTGGCCAATGTTTTCCGCCCGAAGCCAAAATTAGCCGCGTTCACACTTGACACTTTGGAAACGTTTTGAAACGGTTTCGAAAGATCAAATTGTAAAGTTTTGGTGTCGAATGTATTTATCGTATGCTTATTAATTAAGTTGTCACCGAAAAGGTTCAAATTGAGCTTTCGAAACCGTTTCCAACGCGTGTAGTGTGAACGCGCGTATAAGAGAGACGCCTATCGGATGACCAAAAAATTCCAAATATTTCAACCTCGGCATTCTCTCGGGATGCATTTAGGCGACGGATCGTTTAGAAAACAGCCTATAATACATAATACGACCGCGTAAGAACTAACGTAGCGTCGCTTCCTATCAGCCGTCCGAGGTTAAGCGCATCTCTATCGAATAGCGTACGCGAACGTCAAAGTAAAGCGAGCGACCGTTTCTAAACTCGACGCGTACCTATCTCTCTGGGTTTTTTTATTTTTCGCCCAGAGAGTAAAATTAAATGACAATAAAAAGAAAGCGATAAGAAATGCTGTCGCACGCGTTTCGAGGCGGGAAGGCGGAGAGCGGCGCATGGTGGTAATTTTTGAAATTACAAGGCTCGGCTCGAGAAAGGCTCGCGGCGATAGGTTTTGCGGTTCGCGAACGGAAGAAAAAGAGGAAAGGCTACGATCTGGCGTTTATCGCCGTAATGTATTCCGAAATCTATCTACAAATTCTATGACGGAAGGCGTTTTGAAGTTTTTGCCGCTTTTAATTTATTCTTGAGAGGATCGTTAAATATTTTATAAATTGTGTATAATTATTTTGATTGGATTTTAATATTTTGTTTAAATTAGTTTGGCGAATTTAAAGTGTATAATTTGTCAGAGTTGCCACACGTCAGGAAAATCAGGGAAAAGTCGGGGAATTTAAAAATGGGACTAAAAAGTCAGAGAAATGTCAGGGAATTTTAAGAATTGGTAAAAATTAATTAACTTCTGATTAAAGTGAAATATAAAATAAAAAGTTTGGCCTTAAAAATTCAGGGAAAATCTCTTAAAATGGTCAGGGAATTTGAATCTCAAAATTTTGTGACAACACTGTTTGTGTTTCCAAAAATGTTTAAATATTGGCAATATCCGTTGTAAAATTCTGTTTTGTAAAAATAATCCTTTTGTATGATAAACATCAACATACCATATCTCTAATGAAAAAGCGGATTTTGGATAAACACGGTCGTTAAAGAAACCCGAAATAACTGTCCGATCCCATACATAGCTTATAGCAATTAAAGGGATTTTCAAGGGAGGTGTGAAGGGATGGAAGTCGATTAAAAAAACAACACTGAAACGTCATCAGTGTGGAACTTTGTAAATGTTACGTATTTTAAATGGAAAAAGATTGCTCATTGATGGAAACTTTCCGAAACCAATCATTTTGGTCACCTCAGTTGGAAAATTCTTGTCGATCTTTTTTAAGAAGCCAATAAATGTTCCAAAATAATTTCGCCAAGTGACTTTTGAAATATTTGAAAGAGTTGGCAAAATATAGTCTACCCACCGAATCCCGCAACCAACGGTAGGCGCAACTGACGGTCTCGACCAACTGGTTAAAAATAACTTATGAAATCAATTCATTTCGCTTACATAAATTGCATTTTTTTTTAAATTTATTGATGTCCGTAGTTGTCAATACAAGTGCATAAATATATTTTCTTTAACGCTTTTCTCCATGTATTATGTAATAAGCCTCACATGGTTATCGTTTATCATTGACTCAATAACAGTGGTGCACCCAGAAACAAGACCGCCAGGAGCGAGCCCGGGCCCCTGTAAAATAATAATTCCGGGCCCTAAGAGAGCAGTTACTACTGGAGATAGCGATACATTTTTGGGGAGAAATCCAGGAAAAGTATACCTCGATTGCTCAAACCCGGACCCCCGGATGGCACGGGCCTCGGTAATTTGTACCGGTTTCTCACCTCTCTTGTTGGGCCTGCACAGAATTGTATTACAGAGGGAGGCTTGTGGAAGGCACGGTACAGAAATTCAATGCTATTAAGCACGTTCTGGTTGGGGCCCTGCCCCTTTCGGAAGCGTTGGAGGGTGGTGGTAAGCCATTCATACCACACGAACCAACAGCTCCCTACCGTAACTATTAGGATACGGAGGCTGGTTAGTTCTGTGTGTATAACGCTAACATTTGAACGCTAGTACGCTCTCATTTGAACGGCACAGCGCTCCCATTTGAGCGTTGCAATGCATAATTGCATAAATATGTATTCAAAATCGAACACTATATCGTTCGGATTTGAGTGCTAAAGCAATCAAAATACAAGGGGGGGGAAATTCAATTATCAACGTCTATTACTCATGCTATTTTAAAAGCAACATTTATCGTTCATATTTGATCGGAAAAGCGTACCGCCAGGGTTGCAAGACATTGAACGCCAAAACTTGCATTTTTGAGTGGTGATGTTTTAGAGTGTTTATAAAGTCATGAAATTGGTCATAGTCTTTAGCGAAACAGCGTTACGTTTTTGAGGGAGAGCGTCACTGAAATAATATATTCAGGTTAACGGATAATATGTGGGCAGCATCCTGGGGAACGTTCAGAAACAGTCAACGGAAAAAAAACCGATGGATTTATATTTTCCACCGATGAGCTTTTTCGTCATAATTACGTCGTAAGTTGCTGAACGCTTTTATTCAGTCATGGGTGTTTTTACCTCTCCGAGGGGACCTACTTCGTTCCTGTTCTGTAAAACGAACAATACGTTTGTAACGAACCAGTCGCGGAGAAGTTCAAGTAAAAAATTAAGTAGCGTACCCAGAATGTGCCTGTCTCACGTAATCGACGATGGACATTGGTAAAAGTCCGTGAGATGCGGATGCGCCGGTTCGGGTTCCTTTCCTGGTAGAGACGTTGAGCAGCTAAAGCATTGTCATCCTATAGTTCATACACGAAATGAATATCCGCCAGTTCTTCCGAAGTGAACTCCATTGTTGCAGTTTGAAAGTTATGAGAAACCACGGTCCATCACGACTCTAAATACTGTTTAAGTTTACGTTTTTGACGCTGGTTACCTCGACTTGTGTACCTATCACACGAACCCAAACCTTAATGTTTGAAGATTTCTGGCGCTCTTTTCACTCATCGTAGGGAAATGGGAAAAAAACAGGCCTACATCTCAACTCACCCCCTACAATTACTTCAAATTTTTGCATAACCTTTTGAAATTCCCTGTATACCCCCCCCCCCCCCCCGCAAACCTTGTTTTTTAGTTTATGGTTTTTAATTTTCGACAATCACAGCGCCACCTATGCACGGGGAGGAATGGTTTTCGATACGTGGTTCTTTTTATTTTGGTTGTTTACATACATTTTTGAGGACAAACGCCGAAGAAGCAGAAGCCAAGTCATTTTTACTTTTGAATGTGTTTCCCTATAATCATTAGAAAATATTGTGGTCAGAGCACTGCCTTTTATAATACTAGGCCT